>NW_021636505.1:0-37778 GCF_004799145.2 Neltuma alba
GATGTGTGTGCAAAGAGTTATGCTTGGGCAAAGTCAAAGTAGAGAAACTAAAATGTACAGTTTTGACTGAATGAATAAACTGTACGAATTAGGCAAGGATAAGTCTAGTTTCATATTTTTTCTCCTATAGGGAATTGAAAGAGTTTCGAGTAGAATTTTGGAACACCTTAATACGATTTTTATAGAATAAGTTATAATTTTGAAGTTAGACTAAAAGTCTGAAATTTAACTAGTGAACAGTAACCCAAGAACCAATTGCAAATTTTTAATCTACGGGCTTGGTTCGTGAATCGCTTGAACCGTAACGCTTGCAAACATGTACTCTGAGGGGTTAAAAGAAGGATGTTATATTGGCAGATCTCCTAATCAAGCCTATAGCTAGAGATCATTGTTCAAGTATGTAAAGGCTTTAGGCATGCATAAAGCATGATGTATTGAAGTCCTTTTTCTTTTTGATCTTTTTTTATTCAATTGCGCAAGCATAAGGCATGTTATATTAAACCTTCTTTTTCCTTTACGCAATGATCAAATGCATTTTATGCCATTCAAAATAAATTTTCATGTATATATATTTGTATATTTATACATGCATACGCATGAGGTATGCAACACCAATATGTCATACCAATCATAAGGTTGGCTTACTCACATGGGCACTCACCTCACTGTATTCTTATGGGACATAAAATGTTTAATAGTAGATGATCACCATGACATAGTATAGAAGAATCACTACACTAGTGTCACATTAGCTAGATTAAGATGAGACCCATAAAAGTCTTAACTAAATCATGGGTACTATGTAATCCATGAGACCTGTAGCCAGACGAGAAACTGTTCACTTATAGGACGTCATATATAGTTGTGATAGAAGAGATCCTGGTTCAGATGTTGAAGTACATTTGGAATTTAAGTTTGCACAGTGCTACTAAAACCATAAGTGACATACTCCACTTACTGAATCAAGCACCATAGCATGTAATTCATACTATATAAGCTCACTCAATCAAGTCTGCAACATAGGACGTAGATGGAAGATCCTTGATCCATTATAGTGTGAGTTTCAGAAAAGAAATAAATCTTTCATAATGTCCTCAAGACTTAAACAGCATCACAAGGATTTGGTTTAGTAACAACTACTCTAGCTTAAACCCACAATCAAGAATTATTCGATCTAACAGATCAAGACAAGGAAAGTGACTATGCCAAATCTAAATGATGAATAGTCAAAAAGAAGATTTATCTTGAAATACACATCTACGCTTGTATCTGTGACATGTTCCTTTCAAGTTGAATAGAATGACTAAGCAAGTGTAGACACCATGCATATGAAAAGGTAATTCGAATAAAGAAAATAACTCAAGAGGGATTAGATATGCCATAAGTAAAGTGTATGGATAAAACTAGGACATTCGAGACAACAAGCATATAATTTGAAGGTACACCTAGGGTGTCCTTATGTGTTGATCCCTTATAAAGGACTCTTAGTACACAAGCACCCAAACCGTAGATGTCATGCCCATACAGTCACAGTAGACATCTAGTAGGAAGCAATGAAAGATACACTATCGCATGACAGCCCATTAAGTGCGAGTAAGAGATGTTAGATTTTGGACTTGGATCTGTCCTTGATGGGCTGGACTATTTGACTAGATATTAAGAGAATATATCGGTTAAATATCCAAGCAAGATTATGATATATTGGACTCGGTCAAACATCCTAAATCAAATCCAATCAGTTACAATATAAATTTAATTAATTTATATTGTACAAATTAAATATAGGGAAAATAGCAAAAAAAGACCGCCGAAATAGAAAATTTACACATAGCAACTAATTTACAAAAATTATTGTCAAAACACATACTATTATTGTCAAAACCCATACTAATATTGTCACGAGTCCTTATTTGCAATTTTTCTAGTTCGGCATTCTTTTTTTTTGTTATTTTCCCTTAAATATATATATTAGATATATATATTTAGAATTGATTATGGTTGATTTTGGATTTGGATTCAAAATTCATAATCTTATAAGTCAAAGAGATATTTGAATATCTAAATTCAAATTCAAACGAATGGGTTCAATGGATATTTTGGCTTCCCAAGATACCTCTAGTCAAAGCTATAAATAGATGCCTCCTCCTATCAGTTCAACTCACTCCAGTAGTTGAGCTTTCCCCACTATCTCTCTCTTATTCTTTCTTGCAAAAAAGTGCTCTGTTGTGCACTCAAAGCTTAGACTTTTATAATCTAGCTTATAATGTGAGCTCAGAGGATTCAACCAACCCAACCCAAGATCCGACCCAGTACGTTCCCTAGTCCTTCCTTTATTTTTTTCCTAACAGAAACCAATGACAAATAATTCAAATTAATTCTAGAAATTATAAATAGAATTATCCCATTAAACAATTAGATAATTTACCAACTTAATTGAACAATCAAGAGACAAAAGAAACCAGCAATTCAACTCATGTTGATAATTAAATTCATAATAAAAACTCAATTATAAATCCAATTAATAATGCAAAGGTTCACAAACATAAAATCCAGCAAATATCTCATCACAAATATAATCCAAGTATCAATCCAATTCAAGAATAAAGATGACAATCTAAAACTAAATTTTTTTAAAGCAATACAACCAAAAATTATTTAAAAACTAAATAATCTTAAGATCTTGAATAAAAAAGACAAATGAAATCACTCCCTTGTGATTTTCAAATACTTGCCCAAGGCTCTAGCTTCCTCTACCCAAATTGTCTCTTAAGCAAGTTCAAACTCCCACGGATGGCTTGAAATTGATGGAATAATGAAGAATGGGTGATACGTGAATAAATGGAATGAAGATTACAGAGTATAGAGGGAGGTAGCTGCCCCTTTCCATGAGAGAATGCTTTTTTTATAAGAGCAAGATGGGACTTTTAGGTATAAGATTTAAGCCCATTTAAACTTAGCCATTGGATTATACATGAACTCTGAGAAATAATTTTGCATCATTGGATTTCTTCTTTTGCTCTTCCTTGACCTACAAGAATTTAAGTGCATCTATTAATGTAGATTTTGTTCAAGTATAATATAATCTATATCAAAATTAAAGATTAGATATGCACCAAAAATAAGGCCCTTAAACTTTCTAAAAATCAACTTTCCACAAATATGAGAATTGACTTGAAAGGAGTAGAAAATATCAATTTCAAGCCAAAAATAAGAAATCACAAAATATTCATATTTTCAATCCAAAGTCTAAAATCAATTAATTAATCCAATAATGCACAAAACATCCATTTAAGCTTAAGATGTCATTTAAATCCTAGACTAATATGGGATAAAAATATATAAAAATTAAGCTTTATCAATTCTCCCATACTTGGCCTTTACACTCCTGGGCAAAGAAAATGAAGACTAATTATTAGTAAAAGAATAAAAGAAAACCAAACAAAAGCAAACATTCCAATCACAAGCAAAAAGTAAATCAAAGTATTTAACATCTTTCTTATCAAAGTGATCTTCTCATGATTGAAGAAAACATCATGACAATTTACTTGATAATGCGGAACGTAAGTTAGAAAACCATCGCCAAGGATAATGTGTATATCACTCATCACTCAAAAGTGTATTGGCTTGTATTTGCACCCAAAACCACACTATCCAATCTTTTTCCATAGGCTTGACAAGAATTTAAATTCTTCACTATTAGTAAAGCAATTGCAAGAAGAAAATCAAAAGGACTTTTATTAGGTTGTAATGGAGCTAAGGTTAAGAAAAAAAATAGGGTATAGCGTTTGGGAAAGCAAAGCTGAACATCTTAGGAAATAAAGAGAATCAATGAAATGATATAATAGAATGAAAGAAACTAGATAAAACTTGAATTAGGTCATTATTCTTCCTTTTTTTCATTTCTCTATTTCTTTATTTTTGTTTTCAAACTTTTTTTAAACTTTCTTAGGCAGTTACGTATATGCTCTTTTAATGTGAACCTTCATATTGGTGATACAAAGGCCAAGTTACTCGAGCATGGATAACTCATTGGCACCAAGATGCTACTCGCACACTCATAGCTTTTACTGGCCATTTGATGCAAAGATCGACATTAGTGATGAAGATCCCTGGTTACTAAGCGCAGCTCAAACTAGCAAAGCGGAATCTTATTACATAATCTTTTTTTTTTCTCTTTTCTTCTTCAACTTGACCCAAATCACAACTTCAAATGTGTTCTTCCATCCCAAGCAAATATAATATAGTACTCTTCAACTCATAAGACATTTAAAAGAAGTAGGATTTTTTTTTTGGTGAGGAAGGACGGGAAAAAAAACAAACAAAGGGTCAAAAGGGGTTAAGTAAAGGATGTACACGTGAAAAAGGTAGGCTTTTTTGGCTTATTTGGCTTTAAAAAAATAAAAGTGAATGCCTTTATTATCTTTATAAAGGCAAATGCACAGACGTGGTCTCAAACAAGATTCAAGTCAAGTTCTAAATCAAGGAAAGAGATATACACACATGAAAAGAAAAAATGCTTTAGGCTCAAAACCTTACTAGGTACACGATTACTAGCTTAAATTAGCCTAAGTCAAATCTATTGCTGCTTAGTTTACTTACTCAAGACATAATCAATCACTTCTCAAATCAAGAATGCATCATCCTTAAGTCACTTAAGACTTGCAATCCTCATATTTGAAATAAACCAAAAAAAAAAATTGAACAAAAAATTCTTTCTTTTCTTGAGAATAAGAAACAAAAAGCAAAGTAAAAACCATAATATTTTTCTTTTCATTTTAAAAACAAAAAAACAAAAACCAAAAGTAAGAGTAGAATTCCTCCCCCATATTTAAACCACACGTTGTCCTCAATATGAAGGGCACATCTAACCAATAACAACAAGCAATGCATGAAAAAGAGAAGACCCAGATTAAGTAGTGGAGTTGGCATCTCTCTTTTGTCTGGTGGCAAGTCATGTGAAAGCACTATTGGTGTTTGCTTCTGAAATTCGAAAGACATCATCTCCTTCTTTAAAATCCTCAAAAAATGCTTCAACTCAAGTATAGAAGGTGTCTAGATAATCAATCCATGTACCTGCACAAAATTATAACTCCAAGTAATATCTTGTCTCAAAAATATAATCAATAAACTTAATAGACTTTTCAGTAATAAGGGAAGATCCTATAATATATTGATCAAAACAGAGTTAAAATTTCTAAATATTTTTGAACAACCCACAAAATCAATATGACTCTCCTCAACAAGAGTCAAGTTTGTTAGAGAATGGAGTGACAAGTGGTTACTCAAAATAGCCTCCCCATGTTTACCATCATCATTACACAACACAAATTCTACAAGTAAAGTCTCATCAAGCAACTTGTCTTTACAATTTAAGTGCACATCCAACTTAAGAGTTTCCCCACACTTATTTTCAATGGCATCCTCATTAGCTATAGTCATGTCAAGAACACAAGTAAATTAGTAGAATCCAAAGAAGTACTATTCTTATCATGCACAGCATTAATACACAAATGAGCATCAGTACTTAAAGAGGATATATTATCTTTGAACTTAATAGTGTATGAGGATTCAACAATAATCTCTTCATCAATTTCATATTAGGATCATCTTACTTAAAATTCTCTATCAACCCAACAAAATCAATAGAATTTGGATCACAAGGTTGGGAAGAGAAGAATCGATGCATGAATTGCAAGATGCAACATTCTTTGACTCAACAGAACTAATCAATCTAGAAATATCATCAGTGCATGCATATCAATTAATGTACTATTTCATGTCATCATGTGAGATGGTAGAAGCAAAAGAATATAAATAATTAGAAGGTGAAAAAGCATTACCACATGATAATTCACAATTAACTTCTAATTCATTACTTTGCCAATTGCTAATTACATTAGACAACTACCTAATTTGAGTTTTTAGAGTTTGAATCGCTTGATTGTGTTGTAATTCCCTTTCTTCAAACTTTTTAATAGCATTTGAATCATAGTCTCCAACTTGTTCTCTAAATTTAAGTCTTCTTCTTGAATAGGCAAAACTTGATGGACACATATATGATTTGAGTAATCTTGCCATACTGAAACATTCATCATAGTCTCTAGCCTACTTTCTATCCTTGAATATGGATTATATTCCTGTGCCACACTATGGACATAATGATCAGGCATAGAAATATAAGAATTATTTTCGTAAGGAGAAGCTTTCCAAGCCATTATATATTAAGATCAAGGACAGCCATATTGATAAAAGGAAAAGAAACTAAAAGAGAACAAAAGAAAAGATTAACAAGAAGTTTGGAAGTTAAAGAGATCAAAAACAGCCACCAAAGCTTGGAAAAGATAATAAAGGGGTACAAATAAACACAGCCAAAGCCTTGAACAACAAAGAAAAGATGCAAGAAAAAAAAAGCATATAAAATGCTGAGAAAAATTCAAACGAAAATATGAAAAGTCACCAAAAACTCAAACCTAAAGTCTAACCATTACTCTTCGGCAACAGTGCCAAAATTGATGATGTCTCTATCGCTAAAGCACTCAATTAAACTAGGACCAACTACAAATGCAATATAGTGGCAACCTATGTCATTATCTCAAGAGCACTTTAGGGGTTTCCTTTAGATATGAGGAGATGGTGAAAAATGCAATGAAACACCCTAAAATCTATATGAAAGTGAAATTAAACAAATGAATGAAAATGTAATTTTGGGGGGGGGGTTTAGAAGGAAATTAAAATGCTAAATAAAAAAATAAGTAAAAAGCAAAGAAAATTAAGAAAACAAAAATGAGAGGTTCTCTTCAGGTACGGTTAAGGGAATAACTTAGGATTCACATGGAGTTAACTTTTATAGCATAAATAATTAATTGGACCAAAGGGAAGTGACAAGAAAGAGAAATTAATAAGTTTAAAAGTAAAATACATTGACTACCCCTCTATTTTAGTTAAATTACAGAAACCTCTTTTTATTTTGAAAACGTATATAAATTTCCCTTCAAATTAAAATGTATGTTACATTAACCTTCTTATACTTTTAAGATTCAATTTCCATCCATCTAACCATTAGTTGATGGTTTAGTTTGACTTTTAAATTTTTATTTTAACCAATATCCTCCTTAACATAAATGCTATTTAAACATTTAAATAAAAAATAATTTTTGATACAGCAAAGCATAATTACAATACATGTATTTTCAAAATTTATAGAAATATATAATTTTAGTTCCTCATGAAATATTGAAACTTAACATTTTTTTAAACGGCTAAAAAATATTTTGAATGCGTATTTTCTTATTACATAATGTAAATTATGCGAGTTTGAAAACTTATGTAAATCATTTAAATTTATGTTTGCATTAACCAAATTACTTAATTTTTTGGCCCAATACAATAAAAACATTAAAAAACAATTTTCAAAAATAAAAAAATAAAATTAAGGTAAAGGAGAAATCTTAAATTTTTTGATATAATTTTAGCCAAGATTGTGGGATTAGTATTATGAAGGGTAATTTAGCAAATAGAAAGTATTTCAATATAAATTTGAATTAAAAATATTTTTTTGAAATATTATTAACGGAGTTAACAATTTAGATTTAAGTATATATTTTCAAAATAGAGGGGAAGTCTGTATAATTAAGACAAAATGCAAAGGAGGTTAAAGTATTTTACTCTAAGTTTAACTGCCTAATTGAAACATGGAAAACCCTTAAGTTCAAAATCCTTAAACTATTAGAGAACTCATAACAGTACAAGATTAGTTAATTAAACCCATTAAAACTAATGAAAAATAATTCAAATTAATTTTAAAAATTATGTTAGAATTATCCAATTAAACAATTAGATAATTTACCAGTTCAATTGAATAATCAAAAGGCAAAAGAACCCACGTTTGCAATTTAACTCACATTGACAATTAAAATCATAATGAAAACTCAATTATAAATTCAATAACAATACAAAAGTTCACAAATGTAAAATCTAGCAAATATTTCAACACAAATATAATCCAAGTATCAATCTAATCCAAGAATAAAGATGACAATCTAAAACTAATTTGTTTCAAAGCAATACAATTCAAAATTTTTTAAAACTAAATAATCTCAAGATCATGAATCAAAAAGACAAATGAAATCACTCCCTTGTGGTCCTCAACAACTAGCCTAAGGCTCTAGCTTCCTCCATGTTCCTCCCAAATTGTCTCCCAAGCAAGCTCAAGTTTCCATGGATGGCCCGAAATTGATGGAACAACAAAGGACAAGTGATAAGTAAATAAATAGAATGAAGACTAAGGAGTAGAAAGGGACGTGGCTGCCCCTTCTAATAAGAAAATGCTTCTTTTTATAGGATCAAGAGGGGCTTTTAGGTGTAAGAATTAAGTCCATTTAAACTTAACCATTGGATTTCATTTGAACTCCAAGAAATAATTTTCACCACTAGATTTCCTCTTTTACTCTTCCTTAACCTACAAGAATTTAAGTGCATCTATTAATGTAGATTATATTTAAGTATACTATAATCTATAAAGATTAGATATGCACCAAAAATAAGGCAAGGGGTTGAAAAACTTTCTAAAAATCAACTTTATGAAAATATGAGAATGGATTTGAAAGAAATAGGAAATGTTAATTTCAAACCGAAAATAAGAAACCACAAAATACTTATATTTTCAATCCAAAATCTAAATTTTTATAAAAAAATCCTACAATCAATCAATTAATCCAATAATGCATTTAGCATCCATTTATGCTTGAGATATCATTTAAATCCTAGATTAATGTGGGATAAAATATATAAAAATTGAGCTTTATCAATGTAACTAAGTCCTTAATGAAAGTTTAAACATATCTTTATTGCTTGCTTAAACTTGGCTAACCTCTCTTATTCTTTCTCTTCTTCCTTTTCTCTCTTTCTCTCTCTTTAATTCAAGAGCAAAATATTCTCCCTTTAGGTTTCTCAATATCGCCGAAATGTGTTATGTGGTATTTATAGACAAATTTTTGCCCTTGGTTTACCTTATTTTGCCTTTGGAAAACTTGAAAATTTCCAGGCTACTTGTCCCTTGATAATGTCATCTTCATTAAGATGAAGCCGAGTGTCTAAACATGTGATGAAAACCTAATTATAAATTATAAATCAAGCTCTTTCAAATCAAGATCATGCCATGTGTCTTCTAAATCCTAAGATCATGCCATTTGCCTCATGAGGTGTCTTCCTTCTAGAAACACGTGTTTAAAAATATATTATTTTATTACAAAATTTATTCTACCAAGCATGCTCTTCATAAACCTGAAAAATCCCAACCATGTCCTCTCTTCATAAATTGGAGCCAAAATGGTAGAAATTTAGGGAGAAAAATTGCTACACCAAGCTTTCGGTCATTCCACTAAATAACTACACCAAATTAGTTAAAGTTTTCTTAAATCATGTTCGATCCAGTGGTTCTAAAAAATTATTTCTTTATGCCAGTGGCTTCCATTTAATGAGATAAAGTTTCCTAATTATCTCAAATTAAATTTCAACCTATAACTCCCTCTATTTAAATTTCTCTGAAATCAAACTTGTACTGATATAATTTGACATTAAATATTTTTAAAGTTAACCACTGCATTTTTAGAGGTAAAGAATAATTTTAAAATCTATAATAAACTCTCAAATAATTTGTGCTCATTTTTTCTTGATTTATTGAGGTTTTTATATATTTGAAATAATTGATATTGTCTAATTTTCCCTATTTAGCCAAAAATACCAATAATTAGAAATAATTCTCTAATAACTTATTTTCAACCTATTTTCACCTTTTGGGCCTCAAATACTATTATAGACCCTTTATTCTATTTTTCATGATTTTTCAAAAATTTTTAAGAATTTTGGGCATAATTTTCACTACCGCCCTTTCTTGACCAGATATTTCAAAAATGACTATCTGGTCCCTGTCCGGGTTTTACTTCAAAAGTTGTGCTTTCTATGTCTCTACTATAATACCTGACTCTTGATCAATTCTAAATCTCTTATTAACTAGGTTAAAATTAACAGGGTGTGACACAGCTCAAGATAATATTCAACATGTTCTCTAGAATATTGAGTTCTGTTACACAAGATCAAAGAAAATTCCAATTTACTCTATCATGCACTTTTTTTTTTTAATCAATGTTGACAGCCATAAATTCCTTTCCACCTTGCATCTATCTCATGGAGTGCATCACATCTTGCATCAAAATAATGTCATCCAAACTATGATGAATAAGAACGAAACTGCATTGGTTTGGGCTTATTACAATTGGCAAGATAGATTTTAATCTATTAGCAATAAACTCTTCTAGATGGTTTATCTTTGGAATAAGCATCATGAATGTTTTCTTTACGCTCTCAATGCCCGAATGATTGTTTCAAAGGCTTCTAATATACTCAATTATCGAGTGCTTAACATGTTGCCACTAACCTTAGACGAATAAAGCATTAAGCTCGCCTGACCTCAGGCTTTGAGAGCTCTCATGCGAAATGGAGCCTCTTTTTCTTTTGTCTTGTTCAATTCTCAACCAATAGCTTCAAAGTTGTGGTTAGTAACCCTGGGGTAGGAAACACGACACTGTAAAAGCTCTCATATACATCATTCCTCCTTGAAGAGGTTTGAGAAGAAAGCAACTACCTTCTACTTTATCCTTGCAATTTCAACAATCCATTCCCCTCGGTCGCCATGTATTGCTCTAATAAAGTCTCTTTTCTTCTTACTGTTTGTTCAAGCATGAAAATAGCATGTATTCCTGTCTGCGCTAACGACCAAGTCACTTGTGGCTTTTTGAGCCCAAATGAATAAATCTTGTAGGAGCACCTTACTGAGCTTCCTTCCAAAAGCTGAGCTTGCAGGTTTGCTAGATCAGTCGGCAACCTATATTTTCTGTTAGTGTGAGTGAAGTTGAGAAAAGAGTCCCACATGGGATGGGTGAGAGAAATTGCAAGTGCATATATAAACTTATGCTCCCATGGATGAGTAAAAGGGCCAAGAGGAAGGTAGGCCTCACGCGCACAATAAACAGGCCACCAGGAGGAAATGCAGTTGAAAACTGGTGATTTCCCCCGTACGCATGAATTAGATGTGGTAACGAGTCTTTTTGGAAAATCAAGTTCATTAATTTTTCATAAACCATTATTAAATGTCTTACCTGAAAACGTTATTTTTTGGGTCCTAAAAATTGAATACGTCACTGTTTACCCACTTTTATGGCCTATAGACGTGCCCAGCAAAGTTCATTAACAACCGAATGTTGGCACCCAACGTTCAAGATGCTTCACCTTCAACGAAGATGACTGTGTCATCGTCATGTCTATTCAAAGGAACAGAGGGATGTGTCTCAAGTCTTGTGTGCCTGTTTGCATCTATATAAAGGCGTAGTGAGGAAGCACAGACAATATGCTGTTGTCTCCTGCCTTCCACCATAATGTTGTCCTGCTTAGTTATTTTCCTTTCGCTGTTCTATACCCTTGTCTGTTAAACAAGAAGGGTTCATTTAACCCTGAGGGATGCTACTTCCTGAGTTGCAGAGGGGTTATGGAATATCTCTTAAGGATAGTGTCCTTCTGGCACGACTCGAACTATTACGTTTCCTGATTTCCTCTACAATCTTAAGAGATATTCTATGTCATGGCCAAAAACAAAGATGTTCAGGTTGTTATCCTGACTACCGTACCTTTTCCCAGGCCTTTTCCACATACATCTAAGATTGAGTTATTTGATGTGAAGAACTTCAGGCAGTGGCAGGAGCGGATCTATACTATCCTGGACATGCATAGTGTCGTTAATACACTTATTGAATCTAAACCTGCTCAAGATGTTGACCAAGCCCAAAAGGATCTCTGGCAACACATAAACAAAGTATGTAGACACACCTTGATCAGTACCTTGTCTAATGATTTTTTCAATATTTATAGTGTCTACAAAGAGGCAAACAAAATATGGGAGTTGCCAGTTCTTAAATACACTGCCGAGGATGTCAAGAAGCAGAAATTTATCGTTGACAACTTTTATAGATGGGAAAGGACCGAGGACAAAAACATTAAACTCCAAATCAATGAATATCACAAACTTCTAGAAGAACTTCGAGCTAAAAAGATTAAACTCCCTGATGAGTCCATCACCGGAATTCTGATTGAAAAATTGCCAAATTCATGGAGTGACAACAAGCAGCAACTAAAGCATAAGCAGAAACAATTATCACTTATCATCTGATCACTCATATTATAATTGAAGATATAAATCAGAGGACAATTCAAATAGTAAAGGAGAAAGAGATGGCTACCAAAGCAAATTTGGTGGAAACAAAATCACACAATAAGAGGTATGATCCTAACTCTAAGAATAAGAAAAACAAGAAGCCTGATTACAAATCCAAGGATTCTAACCCAAGTTCAAGAGGAAGGAAAATTCCTTTGTATGTGGCAAACCAGGGCATTATGCGACACAATGCAAGAAGAGGGCTAAAGAAAGTTATACAAGGAATGAAAACTTTCCTAAGCCAAATGCAAATTTGGTTGAAGGAGATGGTAGTGGCAGTGAGGAAGTCATTGCTGCAATGCTCTCCCAAGCCCTTCTCGTCTCTAATATGAAAAGATGGGTAGTGGATTCAGGAGCCACCAGGCACATTTGTGCAAATAGAGAGATGTATGCCTCTTTTGAAGAAGGAGAAGATCAAATCTATCTTGCTGACTCTCAAACTGCAAAAGTTCAAGGTAAAGGAAAGGTGGTGTTGAAACTCACGTTTGGGAAGTCTCTTGTGCTCAAATGTTCTGTACGTGCCTGACATCAGAGCAAATTTAATTTCTGCGGCTTTATTAGGAAAGACTGGGGTTAAAGTGTTATTTGAATCTGATAAGATTGTCATGACAAAGAACGATGTTCTTATAGGGAATGGTTACTTTAATCAGGGCCTCTTTATACTGAGTATTGATATGAATAATAATGTCTCTTCGTCTGCTTACCTGATTGATTCTTTTGACATATGGCATACTAGATTAAGGCATATTAATAGGAAATACATAAAAAGATTAAAACACCTTAAACTAATTTCTAAAATGAAAATTAGTGATATTAGCGAATGCGAAGTTTGTGCTGAAACTAAATCGACCAAGAAATCACATTTTCCCACACAAAGGGAAACAGAGTTGTTATCTTTAATCCATACCAATGATTAAAGAACCGGACCGGACTGGACGGTCGGACCGGTTGAACCGTCACCCGGACTCGTTAACGGCTCGGTTTGGACCAAAAAACCGTTCACATAGTTGAGCCGGATTGGACCGGAGTTGAGCCGTTATTAAGCCGGAAACCGGAGTTGGACCGAGAACCGGAACGGTTTTCAGAAAACCGGACGGTTTTTTAGCCTGACTGAAAAATACTAAAAATTTTTTAAAAAATAGAAGAAAAATAAAAAAATTGATCCCCTTAAATATCCTAATATATTTTTAGACTAGTTATAACCATATAGTATTATTTCATTGAAAATTTCATATATTGTGGTGTTAAAATTGTGAGTCGCTAGTCTTTTTGTTTTGATATTTGATCTATCTTTTAAAAAAATATTTTGATTTGAATGAATTGATAATTTGTAATACATTAAATATTTTAAACATACATAAAATTAAATATATAAGGTTTTAGTCCATTTTCAATGATTTTATTATAATTTTAGATTATTTAAATGCATTTCTAAATTATTTAATAATTTGATATTTTTCATATATACTAATTATATGTATATAATATTTTTTTAAATTAATTATTGCGTCACCGGTCTGACCGAACGGTCCGACCGATCCGACCGATTGAACCATGACCCGTTGATCTTTCCGGTTTGACTTCCGGTCCGGCTTTTAAAACATTGATCCATACAGACTTGGGGGATTTAAAACAAACAAAAACCAAAGGTGGTAAAAGATATTATATTACTTTAATTGATGATTTCTCCAGATATACCAAAGAGTACTTATTAAGAAATAAAGATAAAGCCTTTGAGAAATTCACCTTATAGAAGGTAGAGGTAGAAAACCAATTAAATAGGAAAATTAAAAGAGTTAGATCTGATAGAGGAGGAGAATATTTATTATTGAATGATTTCTATGAAAGAGAGGGAATAATTCATGAATTAACAACCCCATATTCACCTGAGTCTAATAGAGTAGCAGAGAGGAAAAATCAAACTTTAAAGGAAATAATGAATGTCTTGCTTATGAGTTCTGGTACACCTGACAATTTAGGGGGAAAAGCTTTATTGTCTGTTGTTTCTTACAAAATAGAATACCTCATAGGAAAATTAATAAAACACCTTCTGAGTTGTGGAAAGAGTTTGTACCTAATCTCATATATTTAAAAGTGTAGGGGTGTCTTGCAAAAGTTTTGTTACCTAATCTTGAAAAAAGAAAGATTGGCTCCAAAACTGTTGATTGTCTGTTTATTGGCTATACACAACAAAGTGCTGCTTATCATTTTTTGGTTTTAAACCAAGATACGATTATTGAAAGTAAGGATGCAGAGTTTTTTGAAAACATTTTTCATTTAAAAATTGAACATACTCCTAAAAGAGTTGAAAGTTCTCCTCAAGAAAATTTAAATAAAAATTTAACTGAAAGTTTACGAAGAAGCAAAAGACAAAGAAAAGAAACTTCCTTTGCAAATGATTTTTACACATTTTTAGTGGAAGATAATCCCAAAAAATTTTATGAAGTTGTCTCATGCAAAATTTTGAATAGAAGCAATTAATGCTGAAATAGGTTCTTTGAAATAAAAACAAAACATGGGTGTTGGTAGACTTGTCTTAAGGAGCAAAACCTATTGGATGCAAATCGGTCTTTAGGAAGAAATATTTTCCTGATGGATCTATAGATAAATATAAAGCATAGCTTGTAGCCAAAGGTTTTACCCAAAAAGAGAATGTTGACTACTTTGATACCTTTTCTCCTGTGACAAGAATTTCTTCTGCTATTGCTTTAGCCTCAATTCATAAGCTATTCATTCATCAAATGGATGTTAAAACAGTATTTTTAAATGGTCATTTAGGTGAGGAAATTTATATGGTACATCCTGAAGGGTGTGTTATTCCTAGACAAGAAAACAAAATGTGCAAATTAGTGAAATCTCTGTATGGTTTAAAACAAGCACCTAAACAATGGCATCAGAAGTTAGATGAAGTTTTAATGAGTGGTTGTTTCTAGGCTGTTGAAGTAGAAAGATGTGTCTATACTAAAGTTGTGGATTATGATTGTGTCATTATTTGTTTATATGCAGATGATATACTTATTTTTGGTACTAGTATGAATGTTGTACTGGAAACAAAAGGTTTCCTTGCCTCAAAGTTTGATATGAAAGATCTAGGTGAAGCAAAGGTGATTTTAGGTATTAAAATTACAAACGATGAGAATGGCATCTTACTTTCTCAGGAACATTATGTTGGAAAAATTCTAAGGAAGTTTGAACAGTTTGATGAAACTCCTTTAAGCACTCCTTATGGTGCTAGTGTGCATCTAAAGAAGCACAAAGGAGATCCAATTGCTCAATCTAAGTATGCACAGATCATTGGGAGTCTGTTGCATCTAATGAATTGCACCAGGCCAGATATAGCCTATACTGTCTGTAGATTGAGTAGATATACTCACTGTCCAAATAGTGAACATCAGGAGGCTCTGATAAGACTATTAGGATACCTGAGAGGTACCATGAATTATGGTATATGATATAGTGGATTTCCTGCTGTATTAGAAGGATACAGTGATGCCAACTGGATCTCAGATTCAAAGGAGACAAAATCCACTAGTGGCTATGTTTTTATACTCGGTGGTGGTGCTGTCACATGGAAGTCAGCCAAGCAAAGCATCATAACCAAGTCCTCAAGGGATTCTGAGTTAGTTGCTGTGGAATTGGCTGGAACTGAGGATAAGTGGTTGAAAAACTTCTTAGCAAATATCCCGTTAGGTGACAAGCCTATATCATCAATATCATTACATTGTGATAGTCAATCAGTAATAGCCACGGCTAAAAATAAAACCTTCAAGGGTAAAAGCAGACATATTTGATAAAGACACAATATTTTAAGGCAGCTACTAAAAGACGGGATGATCTCAATTGATTTTGTGAGATCAGAATTAAACCTAGTGGATCCGTTAACAAAACCCCTAAGGGGAAACAGATAGTTGAGACATCAAGGGAAATAGGACTAAAGTCAGTTAGAAATTAACAGCGATGGCAACCCAACCTTTGAGATTGGTGACCCCATGAATAAGGTTCAATAGGTAAGAACAAGTCGTCTATTAGTTCTGCTAGCATTAAATAATTATTTCAAGTCACTTTCTATGGTATGTAGAGAAGTGCTAGACTGCATTTTGGTGAGACTGAGTTAAAGCTCTTAATGATTTCATAATCCCACAGGGTAGTGTATGTAGTGTAGGTACATCTAAGTGAAATCACCTCTATGAATGTGGAGTAGAGCCACTCCTATGAGATCGTAGCAAAATCTCTAGAGCATTCGTTATGGGCCAGGCATGCACATGACCATTTTAATGTGCAAAACTGTCTGCTAATAGTGGAAATGTGGGGGTATAATCTAGCTCTTAACACCTCTAGTACACATTAAGAATTGTTGGTTCATAGAAGCAGGCTTCACTAACATCTCTATGTACTAAGTGTTATTGGTCTAGGTTTAGTTCATAGTCAGAAAAGATGCTAGATACAATGGTTATACGTATGTGTATAACTCAGTGGTACTTCATTTGACATGTGGGGGACTGTTGAGAAAAGTGAAGAGAGTGCGTGTCAAATTAAGTCCCACATGGGATAGGTGAGAGAAAGTATAAGTGCATGTATAAACTTATGCTCCCATAGGTGAGTAAATGGGCCAAGAGGAAGGTGGGCCTCATGCGCACAATAAATGGGCCACCAAGAGGAAATACAGTTGAAAACTGGTGATTTCTCCCTGCGCATGAATTAGATGCGGTAATAGGCCTTTTTTGGAAAATCAAGTTAATTAATTTTTCATAAACCATTATTAAATGTCTTACCCAAAAACCTTATTTTTTAGATCCTAAAAATTGAAGATGTCACCATTTACCAACTCTTGTGGCCTACAGATATGTCCTGCAAAGTTCGTTGACATCCGAATGTTGGCACCCAATGTTCGAGATGCTTAGCCTTCAACAAAGATGACTGTGTCTCTGTCATGTCTGTTTGGAGGAACAGAGGGACGTGACTCCAGTCTTGTGTGCCTGCTCACATCTATATAAAGGCATAGTGAGGAAGCACAAACAACATATTGTTTTCTCTTGCCTTCCACCGTGATCTTGCCGTGCTCAAATATTTTCCTTTTGTTGTTTTGTGCCCTTGTCTGTTAAACAAGAAGGGTTCATTTAATCCCGAGGGTACCGCTTCTTGAGTTACAAAGGGGTTATGAAATATCTCTTAAGGACAGTGTCCTTCTGGCATGACTCGAATCATTATGTTTCCTGATTTCCTGTACAAGTGATTCCATTTAGCCTTTTAAAAGATAGTGTTCTTTCTCTTATCAATGAACCTAAAAATGTTATAGTTCCAATCCACACAAGCCATGGTAAGACTCAACATTATCAACCCATGATTCTCTCGGGTTCCATTGCTCTTAGACAAAAGACTTGAACTCTTCATGCAGGACCCAAGCTGCTACAAATGTCAAAGGTCTTTAGGTTCTTTCCATGCTTCTTAAACCATCAGTTCACAACAAGAGTGGCTTATGGTCTGATTTATACTAAGTTAGATGAGTAACTGTTACGTCAAGGAATTTCTCGAGTCATGTACAGGTGGCTAGTACTCAAGCTATTCTACTTTCCATCTCACTTCTATGCCATGTAAAGAGAGGCCCCATAAGGCACAAATCATTGAGTCTGACATCATTAACAAAGTTGTAGAGGTCTTTGTCTACTGCTCGTCCATCATTCGCTCACCATGAGTATTTCATTTAAGTCGTCCCCTAAACACTAAGGGCGTTGGATAAGATTCCTCAGTTATTGCCACAGTTCTCATTGCTGTGTAATGTTCAGGCTTGTGTAAACCATCATCATTTCCCACACCTCCTATGTACAATTCTCTATTACAAAATGGATATATTGAGTGATTTTATGTTTTATTTCCACTCTATGAATCTTATCATTCTAGAGGCACTAGATTCCACCTTTGTAGCCATTATGATCCTTTTGTTCCATGTTACTAAAACTAATCTTGACCCCAGTGCACCAAGTCACAAATAGAGCAATAAAATCCAAGCTATGAAAGTTCTTACGTTAGCAAATGAGACTTGGAAATGAGCTGGAGGCCACTCTGTGAACATTCCATAACAGTATATTCATGGTGAAACCATTTGACATGATGAGGATGCAGCTGTCGAGCAACTTGTTCTTCATTTTCCATATTACTTCCCAAAAGTATACTGCATATGCGTTGGGTTTTTTTTTTATGGGTAAGCAAAAAGTTTAGGTGAGTTGGGTCCCAGGAGTTCATCAAGACGAGAGCATGCCTCCAGGCTCAGAGAGCGCTTACAAGAGTATTTACAGATTGCCCACCAATAAGGTCCTCACATCGGTAGCAGGATTTGAACTCACGACCACTTGGTTCATTTACTTCTATCATTTTACACATGTCAATTAAGTTGCCTCTCCTATCCCCCATTCATCATGATCTCCTAGGCCAATCTGTGGGGCCTATGATAGGTCCATAAGTCCAATCTCATAATCACCATCCATGGGCCTTGCTTCCTCTTATGGTCCAATCTTTATGGTGGAGAATGGATTGAATGAGATAATGGGCTCTTGGCCCTCTTCCCCAACAGGCCCCTTTTTTTCAATCATCAGGCCATTTCTTCTTGCTGGATAATTATCTTTCCCCTGTTGTTTAATGGGTTTGGATCCTCTCAGAATCCTTATTTCTCCTTTTCTTCTTAGCATCTAATCTCCACGATTAGATCAAATAATGAATGGTTCAGATTTCATACTTTATAAAACTATTATTATAACATTACACAAATAGGATAGAGAAGATGGACATCTGTTTTTTAAAATATTAAATCTGAATCATCTATTATTCGATCCAACGATGGAGATGAGATTTTGAGAAGAAAAAGAAAAAGAAAGATTCTAAGAGGATCCAAACTTGTTGTTTAATCCTCGTGCTTGCTTTCCTTTTCTTCCCCACAGGAACCCAAACTTTTTCCTTCCCCTTACTAACATCCAGCCCAAATTTAAGGCTAGTTCTCAAGAGGAATCCAAACTTTATTTGGTCTTATTTACAAGTCATATCATTAAATTTTTAACATAAATTTACTATTTACCCTTCATTTATTTTAGTATAAATTGTTATTTTGATGAAAAGTGTTTATATTAAATATAAGTAAAGCTAGAAAAGTAGTTAAATTTTAAAGTAGCGTTAATGAGATTTAAATTCTTTCTTAGCATAAGTAAAACATGCTTGTAAATAAGACTAGAGAAGTATTTAATATATCATATAAAAAACGGACCCACGTCTACGATCATAAATTATATGGTTAAACTCAATAGGTTTGGCAATGACAGGATATGTCTTCAAATAACTTTGTCTAAATGTGCTCCAGAGTCATGAATATTGAAAAACGTGTTTCATTTGACTTCAATGTCTGGCCCTACAAATTAACTTTAATAACATAGGCATATATAAGTGTGTAGGTATGCATCTGCCAAACACTAATACTTGACTAAATCTGAATAATCAGCTCGCTAGTTGCTAAGCCATCTT
This sequence comes from Neltuma alba, assembly GCF_004799145.2. Classification (NCBI taxonomy): domain Eukaryota; kingdom Viridiplantae; phylum Streptophyta; class Magnoliopsida; order Fabales; family Fabaceae; genus Neltuma; species Neltuma alba. Next base: position 19,772 of record NW_021636505.1, read on the forward strand.
AAATGGACATTCTAGTGTATTCTTAATTCAAAGTTATGGGCGGTGAATGGTCCCATAAACGTAAGAATTTACTTACTTTTTTTCAGCCATTTTCAATGTCTATTGATCACTTAAAATAGTTATTCAAAGTATGTTATGTTTTATGATTATGGATTATTCATTATTTTTCTCTTAAACAAAAATAAACGAAAAAACTAAGAGGATTGAAGCATGCGTAATACTAATACTAAAATAAACAATTATTCAACATAGTATGATATTTCTACAAATCCTAATAGAGTTGAAAATGATCTTCGTAGATTTATATGTCAATATTTTATTTGAAATACTGAAATTTAATATGTGTGTGTGTGTGTGTGTGTGTTTGTATTATATATTATGTCAGTGTGAGGTAACTATCTATATAATGTTGGATTGGAAGTTCTAATGGGCCAAAATATTTAATAAAGCCCAATTGTTTGAATTAAATTACGCTTAATTAATAAATAACTAATTTAGTTAATCCAATCAGATTTGATAAGCAAAAGACTACGTTCAATGGAATTTATCAAAATCATAAAACATCTTATTAAATTAATTAAGATATTAAGAGTGATTGAAAGATTTTTCACCTCTCAGTCACAACCAGTTATCCATTTTCAAAAGGTTGTAAATATCACCACCAAGCCCATTATAAAAAGAAGGATTTAGTTGGACCGCATTTTGATTAAAAAACTTTTTCTCTTATCGGGTACATCTGCTGATAATTTTGTATATAATAATTTAAAATTGTGGAAAAGTCATGATAATATATATCACACTAGACTTTGTTTTTTTTTTGGGGGGGCCAAAAACTAGACCTTCTGTAAAACACAAAATAGGCATATCTTAATTTATGCTAAAATGTGAAGATGAAACTATTGCAAAAGGTTATTATCAATCCTATGATTTATTGACAATTTACAAACACAAGTATCAATTAATCTTTTAAGTTTAGGCAGGCCAAAAACAAAATAGATTTTAGGCAAACATGCATATAATCAATTCCTAACATCTGTCCTTTGCCTGCTCATCTATCTAACTCCAAAAGTTTGGTTCATGCCATTATTAATTTGTGGGGAAGATAGAAAACCTTGTACCTTATATTATTCAAAGACATGACAAGCACATAGACCTATCATTTATCAATTTGATTACTTCGGTTTAGTCACGACAGGACAAATCTTTACAACGAATTCATCACAATGAAAAAACAAAAGGAAAAATGACCAAAAAAAATATTTATTGAATTTGAAAATGATAAATAGGTGATTTTGACAAATTTTGAGTAGTAAAAACCATTGCAAGTGCAGTCAAAACCATAACAAAAATAGTCAGCAAGACATATTTATCTTTCAAAATTTAATGAGTATTTTTCAGTCATTTTTCCCAAAAACTATTATGCAATTAAAATCCGTCATAAAATTTATCATGCAAATGTTGTGACATTGTTATTTGCGATGAAACAGTAAACTTGCAAAATACATCATAAATTTAATTTATGATGAATTTTTTCAATTCCACTGCAAATTTCAATTTGTATTGTTCTAATTGATGTAAATATTTCTTAAAATTAGATAGTTCTTTTTTACTTGATTGGTGTCTCTTTGTTGGGACATGAAGCTGAGGAAACAATTGTTACCACCTATATTTTCTTTTCACCTAAATTTGAATATAATTAGGTTGTCGTTTCAAAATGCAATGTGACTGTGTAGGGTCGGGTATATCGCCATGTTTTGTCTTGTTTTTGTGAATGATAAGCATCGTTCATCGCTAAATTCAAATTTAGGTGGTGAAAAGTTTCATAAAAAGGAAGCATTTGGTATACCCTATGTCTATGGTCTAGCCATTTTCAATGGCTATATATATACACATAAATATGTCTAAAATACTTATCTGTGTGTGTGAGACAAACCAAAATACTAAAACCACAATGCACATGCCTAGCCATGTGAATGTTTTGCTTTTTCAAATTTAATTTTATTTGGAAAAAAATCAAGGGTTTATCCATTAGACATTATTAAAGCACACCTTTGTTGTAAGCTATTAGATTTCAATGTCAATCACAAACAAGTATTGTTCTGGTCCTAAATATAGAAACTAGTTAAAAAATTAGTTTTTGTCCTAAATGTAATAATACCTTAATATATTTTATCTATTGTATTTATCATTTTTTGAAATTAATTTATCTAAGTTATAAGCCAGTATATAATATAATGTTGCATATATAGAAGTATTTTAGAAAGATTATATCACAATTGTTAGAATCAAGCAGAAATATTTAGTTCTCTTAATATATACAAATTAATTAATTAAATAGCTCTTACATTAATAGTCATAAGGGTATTTCTTTTTCAAAATTCAACAAATCAATATTTAAGAACTGGGAATTTATAATTAAACAATAAAATTAATGTGAGTTAGTGGGTGCATGGCATGTCCTTTTAGTTGCCTCAATTCGGCCATCTTAGTATTAATGGGCTAAGAGTGGACTAATATTGTCAAACAATATTTTGGAATTAAGAATGGACTAATCAAAAGTATGGTTTGGTAAACAAATATCAATTCAACGGGCTAGTAAATATGACTTGCATTCATAAGAATATAGGTTCGAATCCCACTACTATCTAGTAATGTGACAAGCTCCTTAATTAGTCTATAATTTATAACTAATTTTATACTCGCTCTTTGAAATACGTCTTTTCATGTGATAGATTTATATTAATATATTAAGATTAAAATTATTAATGGAATAATCCAGCTCAAAATACAATGCTAATGATTCCGCAGTGTGACCAATGAGTTTCAATATAGCCAAAGATATCTATGAGGTAATAATGAAAACACAACAAAATAGTATCTCTGATCCAAAATATAGGAATTAGATAACTAGTTTGAGAATATTGAAAAAAATTTAGTTAAATTAGTTATTTAAGAAGATACATATTAGTTTAATTTTCCTAAAGTACTTATTTTAATCATTTGCATTAAAAACTACTTTCTAAATAGAAAACATCATTAATATTATATGCAATCAATAAAAAAAGCATTTTAAAAAGTTATAAATTTGGAAGATAAAGTCAATTTTCTTTTTGTTAAAAAACACAGTTAATTAAGATTTATATTTAGAATTAAGATTAATCCCAACACTAGCTTTTAATTTACATCCAAAATCGGAAGTTGGTTTGTACTATATCAAAAATTGGAGTCCTCGTACTTATTTATCGAAGGATTAGCATGATTGTAAAGGCCAAAAGAGGGGAACGAACAAATATAACATCATATAAAAAATGCGTGGGATAATGTGTGTGTGTGTGTGTGTGTGTGTGTGTGTGTGTGTGTGATATCTTTGGATTAGCTTTATAAGTATATATAGAAGTAGAAGCTGACATATAATCGGAGCTCTGGTTAGAATTAGATCAATTTCTATCTACCCTTTTGTTTCTGTAGATGTGACGAAACATATCACCAACGTCTGGACAAAAGAAAAGGGTTTAAGTCAAGTTGAAAGAGATACTCGTGATATATTAAAGGCTATTAATTTTAGTTCAATTTTTAGGTATTTGATTGACACTTTTGCTTAGTTTGGATAGGATGAATAAATGATTAATTAATCTTTATAATTGATATTTAAGGTGGGATCAATAAAATATAATATAGATATTTCCAAGAAAGATATATAAAGCCAACGAACTAAGATATTTGGGGGAAAAAAAATTAAGTATAAGAAAACACATCCACAGCCTTATATGGATGATATTTCTATTGTGCTCTCAAAATTAATATTATGCAGTTAATAGAAATGGGATAAGTGAACTTAATTTTTTGAAAAAAAAAATTGTATTCAAATCTTACAAGTAAAAAGTTATATAAAAAGAGAGTTATCTCATATTTAAAACCTGATAATACACCATTTTCGAATAATTATTGATGTCATCAGGAAAATTTGATGCTATGTATCCCAAAATTCACTATTAATTAGGTAATAGAAAACGATAAGACATACAAATCATACATCACTTTCAAACCACAAATTGTAATCCAACCTCAAAAACAATATAATTTCACTATTACTTTATTCTTTCACATCAACTCCTTGAGAACTGTACAAATATTCATTATCATGCTTATCCTAATCTTGCATATTCAATTTGTTTTTCATTTCTTATACACATATATGATAAATTAGTCTTGTGTATAAAAAAAATATATGATAAATTTGTCTTTCGGAAAACATATATTAATAAAGACCTATGGTTTTTTTTTTTAATTATAAATGGACCTATATGCTCGCTTTAGCTCTATAACGATTTACAAATTTAATGTTTTCATTTAGTTACAAAACTGAATTGAATTGAAGTTTTTTGTTCTAAAATTGTATGACGTGACTAGCTAAATTGTGGGTCATGCCACTACAAAAAAAAAAAGAATTTTAGGCGACAATTTTCAGCGACAATAAAAAAAATCGCCATTTAAAATAAAATTTTTAGTTAAGACAAAAATGTCGCCGCTGAAAGTCAACTTTCTGTAACGACTTTTTTTGTCACCCTTGAAAGTATACCTTTCAACGGCAACACAAACAGTCACCGTTGAATACAGGACCTCGGTGGTGATGTCACCACTAAAGGGCTCACTTTTAGTGATAACTTTCTAAGGTCGCCATTGAAAGTAGACTTTCAGCAACAACATTCTAGTGTTGCCACTGAAAATTGACTTTCAGTGGCGACTATTACTATCATTGTTGAAAGTCTTTTAATTTTCCATTCAGCCTCAGACTAACTTTCAGTAGTGACTTTAGAAAGTCGCTGCTGAAAGTCTGAGTTTCAACAATGACTTTCTAATGTTGCCTCTAAAAGTATAATATAATAATATATATTTTATTTTACAATAGTAATAAACAAATTCAATCTAGCTCAATGGCAAGAAGATTGGACACGAAAGGAGGTGGTCACAAGTTTAAACCTTGAAGAAAATACATTTAAGGTAAAAATATTTGGACGATGACGTGACAGGGAGGAATGATGTGGTATGAGAGTGGTGATGTGGCAATGACATGAAGGTGACCGACAATAACGTGGCGGTGGCCAATGATTATATGGCACCCGATTGGTGATAAGGTGGCGACCAACCGGTGGGGACATGGTGTCGGTAAAGTCACTTTTTCTTAAGCAACACTTTTAGTGGCAACAAAAAGGTAGCCACTGAAAGTCACTTCTGTGGCGACAAGAAGGTCACTACTAAAAATATCTTTCAGTGGCAATCACCGTTGAAAGTTTTCAGTCAGTGTTACTACGGCAATGACTTTTCAGTGGCGACTTGAAAACTTTTAGTTGTCTCTGAAATTCAATTTTTTTGCAGTATACACTTCAAAAAGTTTAAGTTAAGCCACCTTATTTATTATATTATTTATAAATAGTATTGTTTTGTATAAATATTTTATTATTTATATATATTTATATGTAGTATAATTGTACAATGTTGGACAAGTTTTGCAAGCCCAATATTCTAATCTAAAATAATCCACAGATTATTTTTTTAATAAAATATTTATAAGTCACTTTTAATATGTTCCCTTATAATCAAAGAATATTTTAAATCATATTAACTCTAATGTCTCAAAATTAATAACATTTTTATTTTATCCCATTTAGTGTACATTGTACCTATAAGTATAAAGTCTTATAATAATAAATGAAGGGAAAAGTTATATATTTATATGAAAAATTTAATTATATGACTTATAAAATATGATAGAATTAATTTTTCTTCTTTACCTTATAAATAGGAGTAAAGGAGTATATCATTACCAAAATCTTGTAAAATCTAAAGATATCATTATTCATTAAGTCTATCTATTACTTTTAATAATAATTGGGAAACCATTTAACTTGCTCATTTTTCGTTTTTGTGCCTTTTTCGAAACTAATTTTGCAGATTTTCTCGGCCAGCTTAGCCATGAGTTCACTAGTTTAACAGTTGCCAAAGTTAGTTCATTTTAATTTTGGTAACTCAATGTAGTCTCTTTTTCAATATTTACATTTAGTTTAACTTTTCTATTAACTTAACTTAATCCTTTTTATAATTGTTTAATTATCCTACACCACCGAGTAAGCCGAATTCAAGAACAATAATTGTTTTCTGCGATATTCGAATCCTCAACTTTATTTGACAAAATGGATTCAATAATTCTTATTATAGCCAGGCTACTTATGACTCCTTTCGACAATCCAAGTTGAAGTTGGGCAGTCTAGATTTAATTTTATTTCGTTGTTATACTATCTCTGTGAAGAGGCGCACACACACACATATGAAGGGGCAATAGATATTAGTAAAGGTGCTTGAATGTGAGACAAAAGACTTTTTTTTTAATAATTAATATTGGTTTACATCAAAGATTATCGTTAAGCAGCTTTTACTTATTTGATCAAGGTTTTCTACATTTGAACCTTGCATATGCAAGAAGAAATATCTAAGTGCATGTTTTTAATAGATGACATAATGCTAAATAAGGAGACAAGAGATTTAAAGTTAGCTCTTAAATTTGACTTGTGAAGACACGCTTTGGAGTCAAAAATTTTTTAGCTGAGTAGAAAAAAGACAAAATACAAACATTGCAAATTTAACAAGAGACAACACTACTATAGAAAATACCACACTGGTCAATTATTTTTTGCCTTATTTAACGGTTAACAAATGTTAAACATATAGGCGTCATTTAAACTCTCAGCTTGTATTTTACGATTTTCAACGTCAAATAAGGAGTAATATATCTGATGATTTAAGTATCAAAATGTCAAATAATGACTTCTTTCTTTTTTTAAAAAAAGATAACAATCAAGTAGTTAAATGCTTAATATTGTTCTCTTTTTCCCATAAGTATTTGTGCTTTTTTTTAATTAGCAGGCAGCCCCCTGTATTGTGTGTGTTATACACAAGCTATATTTACTTTTTTTTTTTTTAACAATATGTACTTAACCCCAAAGATTCCAACAGCAAAACTAGTAAGCACGAGGTAAAAATATACTCTTCCAATCCTTAATATAAAACCTATTTAACTAATTTGATTAGATTAATGAAGTTAGGTAAGTTAGTTAATTATAAAAAAATGTGACATGTTTTTCCTAAAATATTATAATCATATTTCTTAATACCCTCTCTTCCTCTTCTACTTGATTATGGTTGAGGAAGTATCCATAGGGGTAATTTAAAGAAAATTAATAAGTATGAGAAATTGGTCTTATATTTAGAACCAAAACTAACTCAATAATTGGGTCCTATATTAAGGACCAAAGGAATAATTACAATATCCAAAATCTATATATATGCGTGTCTCTCTCTCTCTCTCTATATATATATATATATATGTTTGTAACCAAACCCCAATATCCAATACTAAGAACATAAGTAATACTACCCCGAGTCTTTAATATAAGAACTAGTTTGACATTCAATTTAATCCTAAATACAAAACCCTAATTCACTTTGTCTCTCATGTTTATTCGTTTTTTTTTCAAGTAGTCTTTGTAATAGTTACATATGTTAAAGACTCTATCAAATGGTAGTTTTAGCTAATACACATGATTGGCCAAAGCATTTTAGGAAGGATAACACAAATAGCTCTGATACTTAATATAAGAGCTAGTTGACTAACTTGAATAGATTAAAAAAATTAGTTAAGTTATTTATTTGTAATAAATAAGTGTTGTTTTTTCTAAAATACCCTTGCTAATTATGTGTATTAGCTAGAACTACTATGTAATGAAACATTTAATATGTGTAACTACTACAAGGACTACCTTAAAAAAAATAGATAAATATGATAAATAAAGTGGATTGGGATATTATATTTAGAACTAAATTAAAAGTCAAACTAGCATTTATATTAAGGATTGAAGATAGTATTTATTACGAATAACTAACTTAATAAACTTTTTTAATATACTTAAATTAGTGAACTAGTTTTTATTTTTAGATTAAGGAATTAAGGTAGTAAAAGACTTGGGGAATATTTCTAGTTTTTCAAGACGTTCAAAAGTCGACTTCAAAAGCATCCATCAAAAGAATTTGACCAAACCCCATTCATATCCTCATCTATCAACTATAACTCTTGCAGATCCCATCGCTCGTTGTTAACCATTTATATCTAACTATGATTCAACCATAATCAACCTAAACAAGTAAGAGGCACATAGAAATCTAAAATTTGAAAAAACTTATCCAGTTCTTAATATAAAACCTAATTGGAGCATTGATGCTAGTCATGTAAGTAAAACCTATTTTACAAATTTATCAATTTTTTTTAAAGTAACCTTATTGATGTCTTCCCAACAATAATCAAGCAGGAGAGAGCGAAAGAGAATTAAGAAAAATGATTAGGATATTTTAGAAAAAATGTATTGTATTAACTAATTTAACTAACATAATTAATTTACTCAAATGAATCAATTAAGTCTTATATTAAAGACTGGATGAGTATTATATAAATTTCGATAAAATACCCCTATAACTTTACCATTGAAAACTAACACTTAATTTTAAATATTACGTCAGAAAATTAAACAAATCAGGCCTAGAGCATCATCTACAAAGTGCAATTCGCAAAAACTTGGAAAAATTTCTCAAAATGTTAAGAGTAACTTTCACTCGTTTTTCAGACCAACTTCTTTATAACTTTTAGATTTTGTAGACTGTTTTTGAAAAAAAACATTTCTCTATCCAGAAATCAGTTTATTAAAAGTTAATTTATCAAAAATACTTTTGAGATGCCAAAAATGAGCCAAACGCCTTATTATATAGACACCAAATTCAAACACCTTACTTAATTAAGATATGTCATGTCATTTTGTAGGACAGTTGCCCACTTGTGCAAGTTTCATTCCGATGTCTCGTTAATGTCACTTTATCCAAAACCCTTATTTAAATAACAAATTAATGTGCGTCGTTGATTGCAAACTTTATAAGATTGGATATGAAATAGTAAATACAAACACTTGAGTTTTCTTAATACTCCTTCTGTCTATAATATAAATTACTTCTAGAAGAATAATTTAGTCTAAAATATAAGTTACTCAAACAGTAATTAATGCTTATTTATCAATTTTGTCCCTACAATTAATACTTAAATATAACTCTCTATATTTTTCTCCCCTTCTCAACCTTGTTTAATATGGGCAAAGCTAAAAAGTTCTTTCGATTTGAAACAAATTTAATGAATTAATTACAATTTTTTGAGATTAATAAATTGATTAAAATGACTTATATTATGAATCAAATAAAATACAAATTAAATTAGAGGAAGGCAAAGCATAGGAGATTAAAAGATTAACTCTTAGGGCCCATATGTTTATAATATCAAATCGAGCCACATTAGATCTTGACATCGAAGAAGAGGCTTTGCCGTTGTCATTCTGTTCGGAACTCATATTATGAGCTTTTTTAACAAGCCAAGCGGTACAATAACTTATCTCGCATGGTTAAATTTCTGGTCTCTTCTATCTGCAAATAAATTAATAAATGGCTTACTTTAACCTTAGATATATAATATTTTAATTTATTTTGTTTATTAAATTTATAATTTTTTAAAATATTTTACATCAATTCTACGTATTCAAAAGCTTTTCATCAAGAATAGTTATAATAATTCACATGGTTAAAAAAGAATAGAGTTAAGATGCAAATCTATTCATGAAGTATTTACAAATGTACACTTGATACCATAAATTTTACTTAAATGCAAAAATACAAATAAAATTTTTTAAATAAGGGAAAAAATCTCACACCCGTTAATTTGACACAACGTTAGTTACTTTTCTAAATGGAGAACAATATGGGTAATCCCAAAAAATAACAGACATTGGCTAAATTAATGGTCATGACATTTTTGTCCCATTTGAATTTGTTCATGTGTATTTTAGTGCCAAGTAAAGTTTACAATCTTATATGCATATTCTCGAATATTTCATGAATGGATTTGTACTTTAATTCAAGAAAAATATAATTTTTTTAATATTACTAATTTAATTATGTAACTCGTATATTAAGAAATTTTTTCAAAAGATATAATGTCCGTGTAGAATCGGAAAACGCTCTACCTCTCGGGTATTTTTAATCCTAGCAAAGCTTGAAGTCACAGTGACGCCTATGGATGAAATCAATGAATGCAAAAGAACGCCGAAGAAGGCTCTTTACCGGAAATGGTTGGTAAACAACCAATCACCCTCCAAACTCACCACTTGTCACTTTTACTTTTCCCCATGTTAGGTTCTTCCATTGCCACTGAACATTATTATAGTTATCCTATCTTTGCTTAGGCTTTTTTTGCACGTGTCATCTCCTTTTGGTCTCTATCCTTCGCACGTGCCTCCCCAGTCCATTCCTACCCACTGTTACTATATGTCCTTTCTATTTATCATGGCATGAAAATTCTTTGGCAGGTTGGATCAGTAAAGCAATTTTATGGCAAATTTGGTTAATAAATTTAGAACAATTAATGGCTCTGATACCACTCGGGTGTGTTCACTGAACCGGACCAAACTAACATAGTCTGATATTCAAGGCTTTAGTTCAAATAAGGCCACTTATTCTCAACTCATCAACGGGTCACGTTAGGACTCTCAACTTTAAATATTAGATCTAGGATAACTGGAAGGATTGTCACCAAACATTATATTTGTGTTTTATTAACTATATTTTGTTAGATCATATTTAATTTTTATACAAATATTTTATTTATCCGTGAATTAATATTTTTATTTAAATATTAATCTTATTATATTACCTCTAATCCTTAATATAAGACTTTTATTTTGGTTCTAAATATAACACCCCCAATCCATTTTGTCTATCATATTTATTTTTTTTTTTCAAAATAATCTTTCTAATAATATAGTTTTGGACTTCTGGCCAATACACTTGATTAGTAAAGATGTTTTAAGAAAGACAACACCTATTTATTACAAATAACTAATTTAACTTATTTTTTAATTTCTTCACATTAGCTAATTAGCTCTTATAATTAGGATAGGAGGTTGTATGTAAATAATTTTGTATATTTTAATTAAAATATTTTTTTTAATCTGATTAACCAGCTCCGTGATTGACCGGCGCGATTTTCAATTCATCCTTGTTACTCATCAATCCCATCACACTTCTTTCTTTCTGCTCCTTATTTTTCCTTTTTTTTCTCTTTTTTTAAAAAAATAATTTTATCTGGAAGACTAGAAGGTTAACATTGCAGATTTTATCATTACGTCATCCATTTTTGTCTTTATCTGCCACGTAATTTGTGGGCTCCACATAAGTCTTCGAGTTAATCTTTTGGGTCCCGCTCTAAATGTTCTTCCACGTGGATACGCACCTCACCGCATATAATATTTTTTTAAGGAAAAAAAAAAAAAGATCGTTAGATATTTCATTAGGATCAGTTCTCCACGCCGTACCTTTTTATTTTTTCCGTGAGTTCTCCATGCTTCATCAAACTTGGAAAGAAAATAATTGTTATATAATTCATCAATTATATATTTTATTAGAATTTATATATTACCTCATGTCCTAATTATAAAAACTAATTGACTAATTTAAAGAGATTAATAAAAAAATTAAGTTAGTTATTTGTAATAAATAGGTGTTATCTTTCCTAAAATATCCTTGCTAATCAAGTGTATTGGCTAGAACTACCATTGTTAGAAGAATTACTTTTGAAAAAAATGTATAAATATAAGAAACAAAGTGAATTGGGGTCTTATATTTATGACCAAAATAAAAATTAAATAATGTCTTATATTAATAACCGGAGATAGTAGTTTTTTATGTCCTAAACATAAGACTCACTTTATAACACTAAAAAGTGAATCTTATATTTAGAATAAGAGAAATAATATTTAATAATTTTAAATTAAATTACACAAAATCTTTCAAATTTGGTATCATAGATGAATAGGCTCCCTAACATTTCAAGTTTTACAGTAAACCTTCATAATTTTTTATATTTCTACATATAACTATTAATTTTATTCAGTATTTATCAATAAATTTCTTAAAGTTTAAGATATTCACATGCATATAACTCAAAGTGTCAGGGGGTTATATGTATATGAAAAATAAAGTTTAATGGGATAAAAATTGATAATTTAGAGTTATATTCATATAGAGTTAGAAATCTAAGGGATTTATTATGTAGTTTTAAAAATTAAAAAGATTATTTTTACATAGTTATAAGTTTGGGAAAGTTTATATAATTTAGTCATAGTTTTATTATTCAATATATTTAGTTAGTAATCAATATTTTATAGTAGTAGATATTATTGTGAATTGCACAAATTTGTTGTTATTACTCAGAACAAAAAAACACGAGGACACGCACACTCTTATCCGTTAATATATTTTTTCAAAAAAATATTAATGACTTCTTAATTAAATTTTGATATACACACATTAAAAGTATATAATATATTTTTACGTATAATATTTACAAAAATAATATTTAGAGGGTAAGAAAAAATATGTTTTTAATTGTCCAGGTGAAGTTACGTTGTAGAGGAGAAAAGAAAACGACGTTTGATAGAGAGATCTGATGAGACGTGAACATTAATCTCACGTAATCCATTCTAATTAACATTAACATTAAAATTACTTTAATTTAATTCATATTATTAAAGGGAAGCCCAGAGCCACAAAGCAAAACAATAATAATAATAAATTATTTAATATCCCTTATTCTCGACCTTTCACATGCATCGACAATTTAAAATTACTAACACATGGATGCGTTAGATGCTTGGATTCTGCTATACTCTTCTCTAATATATTATTAATATAAAAAAATTTAAATAAAAAAGCACACAAACATGCACACAGAAACACATGAACAAGCATGCCTTTGCGTACCCAACCGAAGTTTCCTTTTTGTTTTCAAAAATAATTTATAGAAAACCGGCTGAATGAAAATAATAAGCATTTGTTTTTTTTAGTTTTGTTTTAATTCTCTCTTAGGTCTGAATAGAAAATAATGTTTTTAATTTTGATATTATTCAAAGGTGGCTAGTCAACTATGTTCCACGAGTCTTAAATAATTGCTTTAAATGGAAACTCTAGGGTTTTGAATATGCAGATCATCAATATGAACACAAAATGGTGCGCAGACAAATCACTACCAACAACAACACAGTATAAACGGAAATCATGATTAATATGATTAAGATAATTAAATTCAGATTTGACACGTTTTATTGTTGGTTAATTATAAACAATTTGCAATAAATTAAATGTATATTCATAATGAAATGGAAATATAGATAGACATGCATTTTCATTTTGAGTCATGATGAGTAAGCAAGCTAAATAAAGATACAAAATGTAAGTACTAAAAAACAAATACGGTTTTTGATTCATTAAAGCTATATTTAGAATGGCATCTGATAACATGCTTGAGGCAGCGGTGTTTTGGCAGTTATCTATTAATGAGTTTTAGGCTGATAAGACACCGTCTCAGATTCATGTGGGAATCCGAGCTTTCTGCTAACAAAACACCATCTCAAGTTCATGTGGAAATCACTACAGACCATATTTATGTATAGAAACTAAAAAGCATCCATTTTTCCAGAACAGGGTTCCAAAAATATTAGCTAGATATCCTCAAGAGATTAAGAAGAAACTCTTTAGGATTTGAATAAGCAAAATTAAGTGCACATGTGTTTGATTAATTTTCCTAGAAAAAGTTTTCAACCCAAAACTTTACCCAGAGTTTCAAAATTGATCAACTCAAAATATTATTAAAGATGCTTTTTGAAACAAATGAGCAATATATCCATTTTATAATGTTACATTCAAAACTTATCTTTTGACAAGTTGAAAATTATCTCCATATTCATCAAATCCAGCTCCTCCTCCTATAGCTACCTTCTTCAATTCCCAGGGAAAAAAAAGCAGAGAATCATTCAAAATACTTTGACTGACCCACTTGTTGTTCCAAGTTTAGAAAAATAAGCACAAGGAATTGGATCTCTGAGGGAATTGTAACTACCCACCTTATCAGTGAATAATTGTTTGGTAGGTATACTAAGGAAAAAAAATTTCATATATAATATACAAAAGAGGTGATAAATTATATATTCATTATCCCTTCCTAACAGCACCTGTCTTTGTCATTAAGTGTGTTTCTTCTCTAGATACTTCGATTTACATGCACAAGATGTTTAATTTATTATACTTTTGCAATTTTTATTCCATAATCTATATTTTTTATTTAATTTTATATTAAAAATAACTATTTTATCTATTTTCTTTTTGTATACACTTTGTATTTTGTATCTAGAAAATATATAAATGTGCAATAAGCTGGGTTTTATTTTTTGACACAAAAACACTCGGGTTTCATCCCATCTAAATATTGAATTGTGTCGTTTCGCTGGCCAGAGCGTATGATGATATAATTTAATTATATGCGTGCACACACATACCATTTAAAAAAATTAAGTTTTTTTTTAAAATTAATCTAACTATGTGATAGAACATGACATGTTTTTACGTAGCAAGATTGTGATAAAACCAGGGAAACACTATGATAATAGTTAAAGGGATGGAACTCCCAAAAGGAAAAGGATCATCATCATCATGCTCATAGTCATCATCGATATAATTTAAGGCAGGGGTCGATTTATCATCTGATCTTATTTTTCAACTACATCCAATATCCTGATTTTTTGTACGGTGCATCAAACATTCTGATTTTTTTTTTGGATATATCTAACATTTTAATCTTATTTTTGATGTATCCAACCCTCAAATCAATAACTTAAAAAATAATATCAGGATATTCGAGGCATCAAAAAAATAAGACTATGATATTAGGTATAACTTAAAAAATAAAATCAAGGTGTCCAATACATCAAAAAAATAAAATTAGGGTATTCGATGCATTATACTAAAAACTCAGAATGCTAAGTGCAGTTAGAAAAAAAAATTAAGGTAATGAATGCGTTTTTACCATATAATTTATTTCATAATCTAAAAAAAGAAATAAAAAAGAAGATAATTAGGAAAAATCTATGCAATTCGTTATTATTACAATAGTAAAAATCCGTGGCCGTAAAGCTGAAAGCAAACCACTTAGGGGAAAACGTATGCTTCATCCGTAGAATGAGTAAACATCACTATATCACTTCAAACTTTAAACCTTAAATGCTGCTTTGTCCTTTCCTCCGTTCCCAAACCTCAACATCTTTACATAATTATACTATATTATTAATGATAATGATTAAATAATAAATACCGCTAAAACTGAAACCTTCATCAACTTGCAAGTTTAAGGAATTAGAATGTTTTGTTTGGATTTTTCAAGAAATTAAAATTAAAAAAAATAAAACTATGTATTTAATTAAAAAAGCAAAAAAGGAAATAAAAAAGAAAGAAAGAAATTGTCATGTATGATCAGCCTGGACCGGATGGAGGAGGGTAGCCACTAGTATCTGACCAAGTTGACGCCGGAAAGTGTGACCCACCGCCGATGTCGCCGCCACTGCCGCTCTGTGCGTTTCCTGGTGGCCGGAAGTAACCTGAATGCTGACTGGAAAACAGGGGAAATGAAGCAGAGGATAGCTGGCTTGAAGGTGAGAATGCTGTTGGGGACGAAGAAGAAGACAGGGGTGACGATGATAATAACAAAGAAGACGATTGAAGCGCCGCCAATTGTGAATTGTATAACCATTGTTGTAACAAATTCGAATGTTGTTGTTGGGATTGCTGACGTTGTTGTTGTTGTTGGAACTCGTCGGAGCTCTGAAGCAGCTGAGAATATTCCCAATAATCTCTGATTAAATCCGGTGGCGTCTGAAAAGACGGTGACTGTAAGAACTGCGGCTGCGGTGGAGGAGGTGGAGGAGGAAGATTAGGAGTCTGTTGCTGGAAATGAATCGCCCGAGAATCCGATGCCGCGGGGCGAGTGGCAGGAAAGTTGTGAGCAGGGGGTACTACTCTGACATTTTCCGGGAAATTCAGCTTTGCTCTGTTTCCTCGGAATCTCAATGCAGCTTCATCGTAAGCTCTGGCGGCAGCCTCCGCCGTGTCGAATGTACCAAGCCAGACTCTCGCCGCCTTGTGCGGATCACGAATTTCGGCTGCCCATTTCCCCCACGGTCTTTGTCTCACTCCTCTGTACCTTCTCCTCCTCTCACCGCTTTCCTCAGCCGTCGCTGCCGCCGTCTCCACTATCACACCGGGTGCAACATTCGTCCCCTCCTCTGTCACTGCAAGTGAAAAAAAACAAGAATTACTCATAAAACATATCCATAAATTCACAAATGCCATTTCAATGTTCTACTTCTGCCATTTCAAAATTCTAGAGTAATGTGATGTAAATGCACCAGAAGATGATTGTCCCTGCGAGGGGACTCTGAAGTCAGTGAAAGCTCCATAGACACAGCTCTGCTGGTCACGTGCTCGTTTTTGGCCAGCGGAAGCGGTAGAACCAGAAGCAGAGCTCAAAACAGAGCCTGAAGCAGAAGAAGATGAAGAAGAAGAAGAAGACAAGTAAGGCGACAAAACAGAAGAAGAAGGAAGCGAAGGCTGGACAAGAGGTGACGTCACAGGTATCCATTCGGTGCGTCCCTGACCACCAGATCCAGATACCACATGCGTCAGCGCTGAAACCATCGCCGTCAACTCGCCTGCTCTGTTATATCTAGAAAACACAGCGTCCTCTTCTTCCTCCTCCTCCTCAGCCGCCGCCGCCACCGCCGCAGCTGGGTTCAGTACTTCTTCCTCTTCGGCGGCGCCGTCATGGCCCGTCAACTTCGCCAACTCACCTGAATCCCGTTGGTGCGCCACCGTTTTGTAAAAGCATGCAAAAATGAACTATCCCTCTTTCCTTGTTCCAATCAAAAACAAACCCAGAAAAATCTAGATCAAGGTGTGTTTATATATCGACCGAGAATTTTTCTGGTCTTTTTCCGGAGACCTGTTTGGAAATATCACTAATAAGAGAACAACGCTTACATATATATAAACCAGGAAGGAGAATTCAAGCACGAGTGTGCGCCTCCTTTAAAATAGTACTCTCGAGTTGACAAAACCCTCCATCATCCACCATGCAACACCACCTTCTCACAAAAAAAATTCTCCATTTATATTCTTCGGATAATAAATATTCAACATATTCCTTTTTTTCTCGAATTTTCTCTTCCCGGAAAATTGAAAATCACTAACCCAAATATATAATAAATAGACCTCACTTGAAGGGGTTTTTGACCCTGAAATTAAAACTGATGGTAAAGCAAAGTTGATGAAGTTCTGAAGACTATGTCGGTGTTTATTTTAACAGAGAGAGAAGCGGATGGCGAAAACAGAGTGATCATCTTTCAATTGAATTTTTTTAACTGGACTAAGCTAAAAGCAGCCAAGTTGTGTGTTTATTTTATTTTTAATTTCGTTTTGTTTTTATATTCTGGATACCGACATGGCAAACGATTGCGTGGCTGATTGTGTCAAGCTTACAAGTTACCAGAATAACTAGGATTAACTCACAATTAATAAATTAATCAATCAAGGTAAGTATGGTGAAAAAATATCTACAGAATATGCTAGAGACTAAGAGTTATTAACAAGTGGAATGAATCGTATGGATTACCTTGTGCATAGAATATAAAGTTAAAAGGCACGAACATAAAGGAGTTAACAACCAGTGTGGATTAGGTTTACAACTGTACCTTTCCTTTTCATCTTAGGTTCAACATCATAATTTTATTTCTCATGTGTATCCTACAATCTTATCTTTTATGTAATACATTTAATATTTTAATCTTATTTTTTCATGTATTTGGTACCCTCATTTTTTAGTACATTAGCACTGAATGCAACTAAATAATAATATCAAAGTACTTGAAACATTAGAAAAATAAGATCAGAATGTTGAATACATTTAAAAAATAAAATTAGTATGCTTGATTTGCCTTTACCTTTTATTGTATTTTAGGATAAATATAATGGTAGGAATTAG
>NW_021636506.1:0-80592 GCF_004799145.2 Neltuma alba
AGTTGAAAATTATCTCCATATTCATCAAATCCAGCTCCTCCTCCTATAGCTACCTTCTTCAATCCCAGGGAAAAAAAGCAGAGAATCATTCAAAATACTTGACTGACCCACTTGTTGTTCCAGTTTAGAAAAATAAGCACAAGGAATTGATCTCTGGGGGAATTGTAACTACCCACCTTATCAGTGAATAATTGTTTGGTAGGTATACTAAGGAAAAAAATTTCATATATAATATACAAAAGAGGTGATAAATTATATATTCATTATCCCTTCCTAACAGCACTGTCTTTGTCATTAAGTGTGTTTCTTCTCTAGATACTTCGATTTACATGCACAAGATGTTTAATTTATTATACTTTTGCAATTTTTATTCCATAATCTATATTTTTTATTTATTTTATATTAAAAAATACTATTTTATCTATTTTCTTTTTGTATACACTTTGTATTTGTATCTAGAAAATATATAAATGTGCAATAAGCTGGGTTTTTTTTTTGACACAAAAAACACTCGGGTTTCATCCCATCTAAATATTGAATTGTGTCGTTTCGCTGGCCAGAGCGTATGATGATATAATTTAATTATATGCGTGCACACACATACCATTTAAAAAAAATTAAGTTTTTTTTTAATTAATCTAACTATGTCATAGAACATGACATGTTTTTACGTAGCAAGATTGTGATAAAACCAGGGAAACACTATGATAATAGTTAAAGGGATGGAACTCCCAAAAGGAAAAGGATCATCATCATCATGCTCATAGTCATCATCGATATAATTTAAGGCAGGGGTCGATTTATCATCTGATCTTATTTTTCAACTACATCCAATATCCTGATTTTTTGAACGGTGCATCAAACATTCTGATTTTTTTTTTGGATATATCTAACATTTTAATCTTATTTTTGATGTATCCAACCCTCAAATCAATAACTTAAAAAATAATATCAGGATATTCGAGGCATCAAAAAAATAAGACTATGATATTAGGTATAACTTAAAAAATAATATCAAGGTGTCCAATACATCAAAAAAATAAAATTAGGGTATTCGATGCATTATACTAAAGACTCAGAATGCTAAGTGCAGTTAGAAAAAAAAATTAAGGTAATGAATGCGTTTTACCATATAATTTATTTCATAATCTAAAAAAAGAAATAAAAAAGAAGATAATTAGGAAAAATCTATGCAATTCGTTATTATTACAATAGTAAAAATCCGTGGCCGTAAAGCTGAAAGCAAACCACTTAGGGGAAAACGTATGCTTCATCCGTAGAATGAGTAAACATCACTATATCACTTCAAACTTTAAACCTTAAATGCTGCTTTGTCCTTTCCTCCGTTCCCAAACCTCAACATCTTTACATAATTATACTATATTATTAATGATAATGATTAAATAATAAATACCGCTAAAACTGAAACCTTCATCAACTTGCAAGTTTAAGGAATTAGAATGTTTTGTTTGGATTTTTCAAGAAAATTAAAATTAAAAAAAAAAAAATAAAACTATGTATTTAATTAAAAAAGCAAAAAAGGAAATAAAAAAGAAAGAAAGAAATTGTCATGTATGATCAGCCTGGACCGGATGGAGGAGGGTAGCCACTAGTATCTGACCAAGTTGACGCCGGAAAGTGTGACCCACCGCCGATGTCGCCGCCACTGCCGCTCTGTGCGTTCCTGGTGGCCGGAAGTAACCTGAATGCTGACTGGAAAACAGGGGAAATGAAGCAGAGGATAGCTGGCTTGAAGGTGAGAATGCTGTTGGGGACGAAGAAGAAGACAGGGGTGACGATGATAATAACAAAGAAGACGATTGAAGCGCCGCCAATTGTGAATTGTATAACCATTGTTGTAACAAATTCGAATGTTGTTGTTGGGATTGCTGACGTTGTTGTTGTTGTTGGAACTCGTCGGAGCTCTGAAGCAGCTGAGAATATTCCCAATAATCTCTGATTAAATCCGGTGGCGGTCTGAAAAGACGGTGACTGTAAGAACTGCGGCTGCGGTGGAGGAGGTGGAGGAGGAAGATTAGGAGTCTGTTGCTGGAAATGAATCGCCCGAGAATCCGATGCCGCGGGGCGAGTGGCAGGAAAGTTGTGAGAGGGGGGGGGTACTACTCTGACATTTTCCGGGAAATTCAGCTTTGCTCTGTTTCCTCGGAATCTCAATGCAGCTTCATCGTAAGCTCTGGCGGCAGCCTCCGCCGTGTCGAATGTACCAAGCCAGACTCTCGCCGCCTTGTGCGGATCACGAATTTCGGCTGCCCATTTCCCCACGGTCTTTGTCTCACTCCTCTGTACCTTCTCCTCCTCTCACGCTTTCCTCAGCCGTCGCTGCCGCCGTCTCCACTATCACACCGGGTGCAACATTCGTCCCCTCCTCTGTCACTGCAAGTGAAAAAAAACAAGAATTACTCATAAAACATATCCATAAATTCACAAATGCCATTTCAATGTTCTACTTCTGCCATTTCAAAATTCTAGAGTAATGTGATGTAAATGCACCAGAAGATGATTGTCCCTGCGAGGGGACTCTGAAGTCAGTGAAAGCTCCATAGACACAGCTCTGCTGGTCACGTGCTCGTTTTTGGCCAGCGGAAGCGGTAGAACCAGAAGCAGAGCTCAAAACAGAGCCTGAAGCAGAAGAAGATGAAGAAAGAAGAAGAAGACAAGTAAGGCGACAAAACAGAAGAAGAAGGAAGCGAAGGCTGGACAAGAGGTGACGTCACAGGTATCCATTCGGTGCGTCCCTGACCACCAGATCCAGATACCACATGCGTCAGCGCTGAAACCATCGCCGTCAACTCGCCTGCTCTGTTATATCTAGAAAACACAGCGTCCTCTTCTTCCTCCTCCTCCTCAGCCGCCGCCGCCACCGCCACAGCTGGGTTCAGTACTTCTTCCTCTTCGGCGGCGCCGTCATGGCCCGTCAACTTCGCCAACTCACCTGAATCCCGTTGGTGCGCCACCGTTTTGTAAAAGCATGCAAAAATGAACTATCCCTCTTTCCTTGTTCCAATCAAAAACAAACCCAGAAAAATCTAGATCAAGGTGTGTTTATATATCGACCGAGAATTTTTCTGGTCTTTTTCCGGAGACCGTTTGGAAATATCACTAATAAGAGAACAACGCTTACATATATATAAACCAGGAAGGAGAATTCAAGCACGAGTGTGCGCCTCCTTTAAAATAGTACTCTCGAGTTGACACAAACCCTCCATCATCCACCATGCAAACACCACCTTCCTCTCACAAAAAAAATTCTCCATTTATATTCTTCGGATAATAAATATTCAACATATTCCTTTTTTTCTCGAATTTTCTCTTCCCGGAAAATTGAAAATCACTAACCCAAAATATATAATAAATAGACCTCACTTGAAGGGGTTTTTGACCCTGAAATTAAAACTGATGGTAAAGCAAAGTTGATGAAGTTCTGAAGACTATGTCGGTGTTTATTTTAACAGAGAGAGAAGCGGATGGCGAAAACAGAGTGATCATCTTTCAATTGAATTTTTTTAACTGGACTAAGCTAAAAGCAGCCAAGTTGTGTGTTTATTTTATTTTTAATTTCGTTTTGTTTTTATATTCTGGATACCGACATGGCAAACGATTGCGTGGCTGATTGTGTTAAGCTTACAAGTTACCAGAATAACTAGGATTAACTCACAATTAATAAATTAATCAATCAAGGTTAAGTATGGTGAAAAAAATATCTACAGAATATGCTAGAGACTAAGAGTTATTAACAAGTGGAATGAATCGTATGGATTACCTTGTGCATAGAATATAAAGTTAAAGGCACGAACATAAAGGAGTTAACAACCAGTGTGGATTAGGTTTACAACTGTACCTTTCCTTTTCATCTTAGGTTCCAACATCATAATTTTATTTCTCATGTGTATCCTACAATCTTATCTTTTATGTAATACATTTAATATTTTAATCTTATTTTTTCATGTATTTGGTACCCTCATCTTATTTTTAGTACATTAAGCACTGAATGCAACTAAATAAATAATATCAAAGTACTTGAAACATTAGAAAAATAAGATCAGAATGTTGAATACATTTAAAAAATAAAATTAGTATGCTTGATGTGCCTTTACCTTTTATTGTATTTTAGGATAAATATAATGGTAGGAATTAGAGAAGGAATCCTTGTCCTAGCGGTTTTAGATTTAGCGTAATAAGTAGTCCTTGATAATGTGGCAAACTGATATTCGACTGTTAGGATAAGTAATAATATTTCATGTCTCAATAATATCTTGAATAGAATTATCTACAGTAAAAGAATATTTTCTAAATTATATCATGAATAATTTAGCCATTTAAGCAACTAGCGTTGGGTGGCAATTATTTTGTCGTAAAATGTATGAACGGGAATGCAAGTTGCACAAGTGCATATATAAGCACAAATTTACCGAAAAGAATTGATGGAGACAAGTGTGAGTATATATAATTAGCCTAATGTGTTATTTTGCTTGTGATTATGTGATGTTGTATATATTATCATGTTATATTTGAGTATTGTGGGGTTTAATTGAAGATAATTTTTTTGATTTTTTATGAACAAAGATATATAAGAACCACTGAAATATGAGAATCTCAAAATGGTTCTTCCAAGGAGTTTAATTTCTATCAAGTTCTCAAAGACTATTTTGAAATGAAGTTTTTTGTTTGTGTAAAATGACATAATTGTCTTTAGTAAAATTAGTTATCAATACTTTAATTGTTATTGTCATTTGGTAACTTAAAATTGTTAGTTATTAAATTATTTCTATATTATTTATATTTAACAAGAAAATTTTTGTAAAATTAATTAGAACTACTTTAGTTATTATTGTTAACTGATACATTAAATTTGTTACTAGTTAAATTTTTGTCATTTCAATTTGCAAATAAATTTTAAATTAAAGACATTTAAGCAATTTCATCATAAAATTTAATCACACACTAGTTCTAAAAATTCATAATAATTTGGATATTTCGTAGTCTTGAATTGGGATTTATACAAATTTTGTGGGACACCTATAATTTTGTATCTTTCTCCTTTTTTTTTCAATCTACAAAAATAATATTGGAGGAAGAGAATCAAGATCCTTCTAGTCAATTCAATCGTAACTAGTCTAATTAGTCTAATGCCAATGTAATAAGATTAAGATTTTATCTGGTGAGTGTTTTTTTCCCTTATTTAGTGAGTTAAAAGGAAATATAATATATATGAATTAGTTTGAATCCATTATTTTTGTACAAAATTAAATGATTGAGAGATTTGAAATGTGATTATATGGTCAAAACACGTCTCTACCCTACTAAGAATTCTTCAATTCCGTGCAAGTGTCCTCACTTCTCCTTAACCCGTTGAATTCTTTAATTCCATTAAGAGTATTTTCATTTTCCTTATTATTATTATTGTTGTTGTTATTAATAATAATAAATATTTTAGGTAATATTTTCATCTCCTTTGTGATGTGTATATATCATACCAAGAGGTATTTTTCGTAATATTCTTCTATAGTCAATTATATATGATTATGATGCAGACGCATCGTTTAATCACCAATCATTTGGTGAAATATCAGTCATATGCGAATTCTTTTAACTTTTTTAATTTAATAACTCTTGTAAAATTTTAAACTTTATAAATAATAAATTATCTATAATTTAAGATATGTAAAATAGATAAATAATGCTATATGATTACTATATATATATATATGTATGTATAAAATGTAATTTAACATCCATGTGTGCCCATACCTTCAGTAGCATATGTGACCAGGCGTACGAGGAAAAGACAGAGAGAAGGCCAAAAAATTAGGCTAAGTTTGGAGGCTAGTTTTCAGTTTCGGGGCAATTTCACTAAGTCCGAATATTTTTTAAAATAATGAAATACAAAGAATTTCAATAAAAATTCTATTTATAAATTAATTTTTAATAACTTCAAATCACGTTACGCCGTCTGGAAGTCAAAATTGTAAAACGTGTAAAAAACCGAAATTTTTTAAAAACATTTTGTATAAACTTGAAAACATCTAAATTTGAATAGTTCGCTATGTGCTCACTACGCGGCTGGTAAAGAAAAGGTCTAATTAGTACTATTGAAAATCACAGGTTTTTTTTTTTAAAAAAAGAATAAAAAGGGAAAAGGTTAGTTAATGAAAATGGGAGAGAGGAGGGAGTTAGGCGCAAGGAGGAAGTATACGTGGAACTTTAACAGAGGAAAGGAGTGTCTCCTAACAATTAAAAACTCTCAAAATCGTGAAGTGTTAGAGCGCTTTTGATTTAAGAAGCATTGATGATTCTATCACCCATAACAAGGTTTTTTCACACCAAAAAACATTTAGGTGGGTAGGAGCTTATAAGCATTAGAGATGCTTTCAAGATTAAAAAACGCTTATAAAGTTACTTGTATATTACTCACCAATAAAATCCTCGTATCAGTAACAAAATTTGCACTTACAACTTTATGAGTTATATGTTGATTCATTAGCTAAATCATAACAAGTTAAGACGACGCAAAATTCTCCACACAAAATAGTGTTAGGAAAGTGATGGGAAAAAAGGCTAAAAATTACAATATTTTAATTTAGGAATCTAAGAGTTCAAAATTTTAAAGGAAGAAGTGGTGCCTGACCTGATATTTTACAAATGAGTCAAATAACTAAAATGCCTAACTTTAAAAAAAAGCTATCAAATTTGTCATTATCAATGCATTTCTTATTATTTACTGTTCAACACTTATTATTGCCAGTTTACAGTTAATAAACTTTTTGCTACAAGGACATTTTTATTATTTAACTATATTTGTAAAAACTCAATTGTGCATTACTTCCTTCTCTAAAACTTTTGAAATCTTAAATGTCTAAATTAAAATATTATAATTTTCAATTCTTTTACGACATTTTTTTAATAGTGTTTGGCTGTTTAGAAATATAGCTGGGAATACGGGCCAGCCCGCCACAACCTGCGGGTTATGCGGTGCGGGCTGGAGCAGCCTGCATTTTGGCGGGCTGGAAAAGTCCCAACCCTAACCCGCCGCCCGCCATCTTTTTTTTTTAATTATCAATTTTTAAATCTTATTTTTATTTAATTTTTTAAACTAATAAATGGTGATCTAAAATTTCAAAAGTAATCACAAATATAAATTATATTTAATCACATTTAAAATAGTCAATATAAATATAAAACAATATATTACAAATATTTTACATGACTAACCTTTAACATCAACTTATCAAGTGATAAATTTTATAATTTTTTTATACAAATGTCATGTTTAATACAAAACACTATCTCTTAATAAATTAGAAGTGCATTTATCTAGCTTTTTTTAAAGTTCATTCACCATATTTTTCTCAAATACTTTTTTTTCTATAATAAATATTATCTTATATTTGATTGTAGTTATTAAATTTTTGCTACAAATATGGTATGCTTATTTTTAAAAAATATTTGTTGTTTACATATGCATTATGTAACATGAAAATTGAGATGTAAATGAGAGAAAAAAATTTCAAATACAATAATATATTATTTATATGAAAAATTTTAAAAAAAAAGTGGTGGGTTAGGCGGGCCAACCCGCCAACCCGCGGGCTAGCCCGCCACAGCCCGCGGGTTATGCGGTGCGGGCTAGAGCAGCCCACATTTTGGCGGGCTGGCAAAATGCCAACACTAACCCGCTCTTTTATGGTGGGTTGGCGGGCTGACCCGCGGGCCTCAACCTATATTCCCGGCTCTATTTAGAAAGCAAAAGAATTTTTTTTTGGGGGGATAATGTTAACGTGGCCTCAATTCAGCTACTGTGCCCTTCCACGTGTGTCCGGACCACAAATTAAGCATTACAAAAAGATTAAAAAAAAAGAAAGTCAATAAATAAATAAATAATCAAAAAATAAATAAATAATCATTGTCTGGTAATTCAATCCAATAAAATGTTTTAATCAATGAATAATTTAAAATTTGAATTTTACCCCTGAAAAATATAAAAAATGTTTTATTTCCTTTTTCTTTTTGGGATGTAATTTCTGAATAATATCTAAAATCATTTATAATAGTACATGTAAATGAAGAAAAACATTAAACAAAAAATGGTCACACCAAATTGTTTTGGTATTCATGTCATAAGTTTTTTTAAATTAAAAAATTAAATGTGATTCATTATAAGATCAAAAAAAAATTTCCTCAGGAAAATTCTCACGGAATAAAAGTTTTAGAAATATTCTCACGGAACTTCTTAATAAAAAAATATTCTACAGAAGTTTTCATGAGAAAGGCGTGCGGTAAGAAAAGCTCTATGATTTCACATGGCACATTTTGTCCATGAAAATTAATTAATTAGTTGTTTAAGCATAATGATTCTTAATTAACAAATATTATAATGTAGGTTAACCATTTCAATAAGAGACAAAATTGAACCAATAATTATGTAGATATATACCAAAAACCCAATAATAATTATTAAAAGCATATACAGGGTGCCCCAAAAAAATCTCCTTAAAGATTAATATAGTACACAAGTTACACAAAAAATAAGCTTTCCTCGGGGGATGTACAAGAACAATGTGGACCAATTATAAGGTGCAATATGGAGGAAATATAAACATAATAGTCCCAACCATGGAAACATTTCCAAAAATGAGGAATCAATAGAATGCTTGAATTAGAAGTAAGCCAAACAATCCCTTCTATTTAAAACCAGGCAACATAGCAACATAGTTGTTGTAACCACCTTACCACTCATTCTAAATATCACAATTATCACAATTAATTTCTTTGTACCACCTCTCAAATTTCTCTCTCGAAACTAAATCTAAGGCTCTATACATTGTACGTCTGACATTAAAAGTGGCATTATTCATACAGTCATAATTTATAATTATAAAAAAGTATCATCCTTAATTGTTAATGCTTACACAATCTATATATTAGCATTGTTGGCAATATAATTTGTTATTACTTTTTCCTATTCTAAATGTAAGAATTAGTAGGGAGACTCTTTTTTATTTTAAATATAAATTTTAATCTATTTTATCTTTTAAATTTATTGTTTTTCTCTTACACCCTTTTTTATTGATTTCACATATTAAAAAAGATTTTTCAGGAAGCAGTTTCCAATACAAATGGGTGTTTCGGTGCAACCAAATCATGATTTAAAAACTAGTTTCTGAAAAAATTTGTTTCAAGAATAGATTTTAGTAGAATAGATTTTTTGAAAAAAAATAATTTTAATAAAGTGAGAGTATTTTAATAATTGTTATTATTTATTAGAATCACTTTTTTCATGTACAAATGATTAAAAAAGACATAAATTAATATAATAATTATCTAAAAAATAGATTTTAATTTATACGTTTGTTTGAAATAATAGATTTGACAATAATTTTTTTTCCAACATAATAATAATATATATAATATAATTAGTTAATAATTAATATATGTATATATATTTATAAAATAAAAGATAGAATGACAATATAGACCCAACAACCATATTTAACCCCTCAAAAAGTGACATTTTTCGGCTTTTGGTGAAACCCTAGTTTAGTTGCCTAGAACCATGATTTTGCGGGCCAAATCATGGTTCTGTGAAAATATAGGGTGTTTAGATAGTTTTTTAGTCAAACCATGATTTGGGTTCTAAAAATACTTTAAGCTAGTTAGTCAAACACCCTCTAAAAAAAGTATTTTAAAAAATCAGCACAAATTTTTTTTTTCAAATAATTAATTAATTTTTTTATTTTTATGTTTCTTATTGTATGCTTCAGTTCTTAACGTTTAATATTTCACGTGAAATTCCTAATTTCCAAGTCATTATGTATTATCATTGAACAATATCCCAAAAAATGTTGGACTTATCCATGTCACTAGTGACTAATAGGCTAGTAGTATAGTTATCTTTCATATTTGGATTATCAACATATCAATATCAATGTATATAATAAATTTTATAGTAAATCATATTATTAATATAATATGGATATTATCAAACTTAGAATGCAGTAGTCTATATAATTTTTTCTTAATTTTGCTATTCGTATATTTAAAAAAAATTATTATGTAAAATTAACACAATATTATAATTTAAAAATAAAAATAGTTAAAAATATCAATATTAAAATTTAAATCACTTTAAATAGGAACGGTTTATCTATACGTTTTGTGGAGCGCGAGATTGAAAGTCACATTACTTTTGTTTTTCTGGATAACGAAAGTCACACTATTTTATGATTATGTAAATAGAGTTAATATATTTTTTTCAAATTAAATTATAACAAATAAATTTTTAAGTTTTTTTAAATGAACCTATTAATAAAATAATACTCCTCCGGTCCTTAATATAAAACCCATTTAACTAATTTGATTAGATTAAGGCAGTTAGGTAATTTAGTTAATTATAAGAAATGTGACACGTTTTTTTCTAAAATACCATAATCATTTTTCTTAATACCCTTTCTTCCTCTTCTATTTGATTATGGTTGAGGAAGTATCTATAGGGGTAATTTAGAGAAAATTGATAAATATGAGAAATAGGTCTTATATTTAGGATCAAAACCAACTCAACAATTGAGTCCTATATTAAGGACCGGAAGAGTACTACCTCATGTCCTAATTATAAGAGTTAGTTAATTAATTTGAGAAGATTAAGAAAATAAGTTAAGTTAGTTATTTGTAATAAATATGTGTTTTCTTGTCTAAAATATCCTTGCTAATCAAGTGTGTGGGTTAGAACTACCATTCTTAGAAGGAATACATTGGCAAAAAATGCATAAATATTAGAAACAAAGTGGATTGAGATTTTATATTTAGAATTAAAATAAAAATCAAACGAGGTCTTATATTAAGTACCGGAGTAGTACGTTACTGGGCAAATAACGAGTGCAAAAACAAACATGTCCTAATATGAATTTATTCATAAGAAGCAAAACCTATTTTTATCTTTTAATATGATTTTTAATTTTATTTATTTTTCCGATTTTCATTAACAAAAGTCCCTTAAATGCACATAAACTCAACATTAAATATGGGTCTGGCTTAAGTGGTAAGGTTAGTAATAATGATTGAAGTGACCCTCTTCATACATATAGTCATAAAATTATTCGTTCCATATTTAAAGTTTGCAAAAGAAAACAAATCTTAATCCATCCATAGGCAAGTCTAATTAATAATATGCTAATTAAGCAGAGAAATTGAAAGTTGAAAAATATGAACTATATCAAGAGTCTAAGAATTTTTAGTCTTTTAGAACAACAATTTTGTTTAATATGATCAAAGAAATTTAAAAAAATGAATATTAAGATTTATTAAGGAAACTACTTAAACTTTAATTATATGATGGAGGAGTAATTAAGTGAAGTAATGCACGTGAATGCCCAGAATAACAACATTAATAAAGTGATATATGATTTCTTAATAGTAATATGCATTGATGTCTTGTACCAATGCTTGTATATATTTTATTTAAGAAATAAATTAAATAATAATACAAAAGAAACGTGGGAAAAGCATAAAACTATCCTAAAATATATAAGCTTTAAGCTTTAAGCATATTGATGACTGAGAAGAACAAATTGGTGTCCCAGAAAAAAGGGACAACAAAGGACGGTTCTTTTGGTTAGAAACCTAATTGGACATTTTAATTTGTCTGTTCAATGCATTTGATCACACCATGGGTACAAGATAAATAAAATAATTTAGGGTCCATTTGGTTTATGAGAAAGGAGATAATGGAAAGGAATTGGATGATGATAACTATAGAATTTGCTTGGTAGGTAGGTGGGAATGGACTTCATTAATTTTTATTATTTGCTTGAATATAAATTGAAACAAAAAGACTATGATACCCTTAAGACAATAAAGCACATCAACAATTTCTTTTCTTGTCATCTTCATTTATTTGCCCTTTGTATTTAATTTTGATTGAAGCCTCTTATTAGTTACAAACAGCCACTTAATATGATGTAAAAAAGAAGGGAAAGATGCGTATAATTCTCACCGGTGATGACAGCGAATTGTTTGACGGTAGCCACAGGCCGGCAACTTGTATCGCCGACTTTGATTTGAAAAATCCATATAAAAAAACAAAGTTGAATATGAAGAAGATGAGAAAATACAAAAGAAGGAGGGCTTGGGCTTTCTTTTTGTCT
This sequence comes from Neltuma alba, assembly GCF_004799145.2. Taxonomy (NCBI): domain Eukaryota; kingdom Viridiplantae; phylum Streptophyta; class Magnoliopsida; order Fabales; family Fabaceae; genus Neltuma; species Neltuma alba. The sequence goes on from NW_021636506.1 coordinate 12,159, forward strand.
ATGTGAAAAGTTTATGGGGGCATTTTTGGTAAAATAAATATTAGGCATAGAGTGGGTAGCATAATTCCTCTCATTTTCTAAAGGAATCCTAATTCCATATGTGTAAAAGCAAAACATATGTGAGGTAGGAATAGAGATTCCATACCATTTCAGGGCCCAAGATGCTAGGAACCCCACGGCTTCTCAGTATATTAAATTCAAATGATAAACTAGGTATGCTTCTTCATGCATTGCACATAATTATATTTAAAATGGTTAATTATTTAATCTTCTCGAATTAGTCAATTGGGTCTTATATTAGGGACAACAGGTAGTACTCTTCCGGTCTTTAATATAAGACCCATTTAACTAATTTGATTAGATTAAGGAAGTTAGGTAAGTTAGTTAATTATAAGAAATGTGACACATTTTTCCTAAAATACCATCATCATCTTTCTTGATATCTTCTCTTTCACTTTTACTTGATTATGGTTGAGGGAGTATCTATAGGGGTAATTTAGAGAAAATTGATAAATATGAGAAATGGGTCTTATATTTAGGATCAAAACCAACTCAACAATTGGGTCCTATATTAAGGACCGGAGGAGTATTATTTATACCTGCTTATTTTATGAGTAATGTATCTTGCGACAATTTTTTTTTGATAAACATCTTGTGACAAATGTTATCATACATTTGATATATGATGATACGTTGGTATATTCTTTTGACGCTTGAAGTGTAAGAAATAAGCAATAGCACTATTTGTTATATGTATGAATTGTTGTAAATTTTACAACATATATATGAATGATCATACACACACAGAGTCTTCATGCAGAAAGCTAAAAAGAATAATAATAAAAAATCATAAAAAAATGACGGTTGAATTTTAAAACTTAAAATCAGTATGAGATACTATACTCATAAAAAAAAACTACATTTAAAAAATAAATAACAACATATTTTTATAGTAATTCCTAATTTGGAATTTTGAAATTCAACACTTGTTTTTTTTGAGATTCCTAATGAAAATAATAAATGTGAAAAGGATAGATTCATTATGGTCTATAAAAAAATTGTTTACGGTATCCAGAGGTTAGGCAAGATTGTTGTACTGTGCCCATGCGATTGTCTTAAGCCGAGGCCCCAGTGACCTAATTATAAGTACTGGACCAAATCATCCAAAAACGTAATAATTAAAGACTAAAAAGCCACGTAATTTTAATTGTGATCATGTCAAATTATCAGCAATAAAGTTTTAATTAATTTTTAATTTCTTGCCGACAAATAAAGTCTTAATTTTTTTAGTGACGTAATTTTAACGATGACCTTGTCTGGACAACTGCCACATTCTACTTTTTTTTTCCTTCCATCTTTTTAAATACTTAGGATGTCCATTGAAATTTTGGAACAAAAACGCTAATGTATAAATATTTATGCATTTTAATCTGATATTCAAAGAATAATTATTTTGTGGTGTGGTATGTTTCTATATAAATGTGTGTGTGTGTATATATATTCATATATTATAAATATGTATCTACACACCCATATATTTAGGAGTTGATTAATTAATATTAAGTAAGCAATATGAAAATTTTCAAGATTTTAAATGATTGAAACAATAGCTTAGGAGTTTTATTAAAACTAAATAATAATATCAAATGATGATGATGATGATGATGATGATGATGATGATGAGGAGGAATAAAAGTTGAGCTAATCAAATAAGAAATCTCATATCGGTTATAAAAAAAAAAGGAGATGAGCCTTTAATAACTTATTATAGGAGATGATAAGAATGACTAATCCATTGATTTGGGTGGCAGCAAAAAATAAGCCTGTGGACCTCTAGTAATTGTTTTTTTAATGTTTTTTGCGATTTAGAGGAGTTATAAATGCTATAATTATCCAGCAAGTACTCTAAACCTGATTCTTATAATTTAATAACAGGTTTTCAATGCTTTAAAATAACTTTGATAATTAGATAATATGTTTTGCAATTATTTTATTATGATTATTATCATATCTATTGATAAAGTATTTTTATTTAGTTTTCCAAAAAAAAAAATTCCATTGACACGTTATGATGTGAATATTTTATATAAATTAAAATAAAATAAAAATAAAATAGAAGATAAATAAATAAATAAATAAATGAGTAAGTAAATAAATAAGCACAATACTTTATTTTGTTTTAATATTTTATATCTTTGTAAATGGTAGAAAATCATAAAAAAAGTATTTTTATAAATAATTATTTAAAAATGTATAAACTCTTATAATTTTATTATATGAGGCCAATATTTCTCTAGAGGATTAAATAAAAAGAGATTAAAGTTGTATGAAGCAGATTTAAGGCTATAGGTAGCTTTAGATTAATCTTAGGATAAATTTAGTAGTTTCAAGTTATAAATTAATGTTTTCGTATATGTATGATTTTTTTAGACTCTTAGTGGACAAGTAACTTAGAATTTTTCTATGTATATGCAAATATGTTCATTACGATTAAATATGTACGGATAGACGTATGAGATATTATTTGGTTAGACGTGACACAAGTACACAATTTAGTGAGACTACAAAATAGTAAAAGAAAATGATATGAATGTATTATTTTTCATTGTTATTTAATTTTTGTTAAGAATATTGTACATGTGGTAGATATGCATATGTGAAATGAAATTATAGAGCAGTCTATCTCTTTCAACCATGTTTGTGATTTATTTTAATGATTCATGAGATACTCTAAATTCTTTCAAGCATGCTTGTATGTACTGGAATTACTGCATATGCATGACATGCATTGGTAGTTGAGTTGAGGACTTATGATACTTATTTATATGAGATATTGTAACCATGTGGTTTGCCTCTACTGTGTACACACAATAGTTGCCCTTTTGATGTCCCATTCCTTAATACTTACCTAGCTATGTTTATAAAGGAGGAATGTGGGATCGTGACACCTCCTGGTTAGTTTGTTAAAGAGGGGAGCCATAGTCTGGGCTGGGCTTCTGCACCTTTGGTTAGGTACATCCTGAATATTGGAGTAGTTTTGGTTGGTCCAGTGAGTGGGTTAGACTATAGATAAGCTTATGGTTCCAATCAGTGGAATAAGGTTGGATAGAGCAATAAGAGTAGAACCATCTATTGCATACATACATGTTATATTTATGACTATTATTAGTGAACTTCAGTGATATTGTTTCCTAATCATAATTTAAGTTATTTTAGTAGTGGTATATATGCTAGATTTGATTGCTTCAGTGTGTTGGTTTGTACGTTTAAGCAAAACAACACACACACGCACATATTATTCAAACAATACAGATTATATACATGTACATGATACTCCAAAGAGTTACAGCGGAAGACTTATAAATACCTCTCACCATTATCTTAGTTAATTTTGTGGAGAACTTGATCTGAATGATAAACAGATGTAAAGCCAAGAACATAGTCAGAAAAAGCACTACAAGGAATCTTCTAGCTAGTGATTGGGCACAATGATAGTAACTGGAAGGTAGCCGTCACCAATAGGAAGCACTCAAAAAGTAAGCAGAGATTAGAATTAGGGTTTCTCCCTTTGGACTTAGTTTTATCATATGTAGTCTATTAACTCACAATCAGAGAAAATAACTTTTTAATTAACTGAGTTTAAACCCACCTTGAACTGGGCTCATGATGACTATGGGCTATACTCAGGATATCTACTAATTAACCTAATTAATATCTAAATAGTTATAATATAATAAATATCTCACATTCTGTCACTTGGCTCGTATACTAATATCATTTCCCTATCATGGTTAACTAAGGTCATAATGCAATAATCATAGTGGTAAGTCCTCTTTTATCGAGTATTACCTTCCATGTAATACAAGCAACATCATTACTTAATGGATATCACTTCATAAATAAATTCAATGTTTATTTGGTTCTTGTCTAAATGTTTATCGATTTTAATATCACAAATGTATACAATCATAACCTATAAATAATAAAACATAAATTTGATTTCATTACTCATAACTCTATTAATCAAATGAAGGACGAAGTCCCATGTGAGGTACATGTGAAATGAAAACATTTAGTTTCAACCCTTTAGTCAAAGGATTAGCTAGCATACCATTTGTACTAATGCGTTCAATTGAAACTTGGCCATCCTGAACTCTCTCTCAGGCATAGGAATTTATGTTCAACAAATTTACTTTGACTTTTATTCCTTTTATTATTTGCTATGGTCACTGCAGCTGTGTTATCATAGTCTATTCTGATCAACCTAGAGATTGAGTTTACAATTTTGACCCCAACAATGAAATTCTATACTAGATTGCTTGTAAACTTACCTCAAAGCATGCAATGCACTCAGCATCACCATTGAAAGGAGCTGTTTGTGTTTGCTTTGCACTTTTCTATGATATAGTTCCTTCTACTAACAGGAAGATCTAATTTGTATCTCCACATTCTCCAAGATCTGAATCGGAGTACCTAGTTACTTCTAAATTGTCTATTCTTTTATATATGAGCGTGTAGTGTTTAGTATCTTGTAAGCACCTAAACACCTTTTTTGTAGCTGTCCAATGTACTTTCCCAGGATCACTTTGATATCTTCCCAACATACCCATAGCAAAAGTAATCTTAGGTCTTATACAAACTTGTGCATACATCAAGCTTCCCACCGCTTAGGCATATGGGACCTTTTCTATCTATTTTCTTTTAAGCTCAGTTTTGGGATATTGATTTGAACTAAATTTATCTCCCTTCTCAATTGGAGCCATGTTAGATGAACAGTTCTTCATTTTGAATTGTTCAAGAATCTTCTTGAGATAAACCTACAAAACCTTGGTTTTAACTCTATGGTTCTTCATGCTAATGACATAAGATGCCTCACCCATGTCTTTCATATTAAAACTCTTGAATAGAAACTATTTCATCTCATGCAATAGTCTCAGATCATTTGTAGCAAGCGAAATGTCATCCACATACAAAATCAAGAATATGATCCTACTCCTACTAGCCTTGTGGTATGTACAATCATCCATGATGTTCTCAACAAAACTAAAGGATGTGATCATTTCATGGAAATTCAAGTACTATTGCTATGAAGCCTATATTTTAGATCATATATTGGCTTCTTTAGCTTGCATAATAACTACTCTTTACCTTTTGCAGCAAATCCCTTAGGTTGTTTCATATAGACTTCTTTCTCTAGTTCACTATTGAGAAATGTAGTTTTTACATCTATTTAGTGTAACTCTAGCTCAAAATGTGCAATTGATGTCATGATGATGTGGAATGAATCTTTCTTGGATACACATGAAAAGGTTTTCTTATAGTCGATTCCTTACACTTATGTGAAACCCTTAGCAACCAACCTAGCTTTGTACCTAACAATGTTGCCTTGTGAGTCCTTTTTGGTTTGTTAAACCCATTTACAGCCAATCGCCTTATACCCTCCAAGCCCTTAAGCATGGTTGTTTGCCATGGAATTCATTTCATCTATCATGGTGTTATGCCCCAATCCAGAGTTTGTACTCTTGATGGCCTGAGTAAGCGTTAATCGATCATTTTTAATACTTATATAACAATCAACTTCAGTAGGTAATGCTGGTTTATCAAGAATATGCAAGAAAAACATTTTAAATTGTTGATTCATCGCTAGAGATGGCTTAGAACCAATAGTTCATTATCTAATAGATTTTTCCATTCTAATACTCTATCCGAGAGTTATCAATATTTATCAAATATGTTCCTATCTAACGGAACGGTACCCTGTGTAGTTGTTAGGTAATGCAAGTCTTCTTTCTCTAGTTGATCTCTTTAATTCAATCTCTTGGTTTAATTCAGGCCATAGACTATTAACATCCTCCATCACATTTTATGGTGGTTCTACTTGTATGACAGTTTGGTTAGCTTGTATGTGCTCTTGTTGTCTAGTATTTTCAACTTGAGATATAAGATTCACCTCATGTTCAATGTCAATTCCAACAATAGGAGAGTCATTAACTATTGATGTTCCCTCATCACTAGTATTAGTAGTTTGCTCTATGTGATTATCTTGTGAACAATCACTCCCACTAATCGCATCATTCTCAAGAAATTTGGAATTGCTAAATTCTACAAATCTTTTAAAAGGCGGATGATAATTAAACCTATAGCCCTTTGATTTTTCTGTATAGCCTACAAAGTAAGCTCTAATAGTCTTAGGGTCTAGTTTTTTTCTTATGGATTGTACACTCTTACTTCAGCTGGACTTCCATATAGCTTGAAATGATTTAAACTAGGTTTCTAATCTTTCCAGGTTTCAAAACATGTCTTGAAGCTACTCAACATGATCCTAACCATATCTAACAAAATTCTATTTCTTCTTTCAACTATACCATCCATATCAAATAAGCCAAGCATGGTATAGTGGGCAACTATACCTTGTTCTCGAAGCAAATCAACAGATGGACCAGGTGTTTGTCCTTTACTAGTGTACCTGCCATAGTACTCACCAACTCTACCTGATCTAATAATCTTGATTGGTTTCCCAACCTGTTTTTTTTAACTTCTGCTTTATATTCTTTAAAGACATCTAGTGCCTCGCTTTTATTATAAAGCATATAGATATACATGTATTGTGAGTAATTATTGATAAAGGTGATAAAGTATTTTTGACCATGTGCAGTCATATCAGGGCAACAAATATTTGTGTGTGTGATTTCTAGAAATTCAGAACTCCTCTTAGCCCCTTTTTGTGACTTGTTGGTATGCTTTTCTCTTATGTAATCCACACAAGAATCAAATTATGAATGGTATAAAGGTGGAAGAATCCTATCTTTACTTAACTTGTTAATTCTCTTAACAGAGATGTGGCCCAATCTCCTATGCCACAAGCTAATAGAATTCTCATCAATGATGTTAATGGCAATTTCACCCAAGAGGGGGTGAATTGGATGAGTTATAAAAATTTTAACGTATTGAAACAGTGCTATAAATAAAACAGAGAAGGTTGAGTTAGAAGATTTCATCGTAGAGCAAAGACACAAGATTTATACTGGTTGAGTCTCAACCATTTGACCTACGTCTAATCCTCAGAATAGCTCTAGATTTCCACTATGATCCCAAGATTATACTGGCTCTTGGTGTCTCAGTACAGTAATTGATTTCTCAATCACTCCCTCTTACTACCTGTAAGGTTACAATCCCTCTCAAGAGTTCACACTCTTGAGTTACTCTCAGAAAATGAGTAAAAGGTATATCAAACTCTCTTATAGAGTAAATGAGTAATAAACACTAAAGCTTAGTGAGAAAACAGAGTATTGAATGCAACAATAAATGTTTCTGCAGAGGGCAGCTCGCGTATTCAATACTTTCATTCAATGCTCTTCACGCCTTTTATAATTGGAGAAGCTTAATTATCCGTTAGACTGAAGAGCTTCTAGCTGTTGAAAGTTTAGTTGCGTGTGTTCACAGTTGCAATGGTAGTTCGCCATTAATGCCTCTGACATGGTAGGTTAAGAGCTACTAAATAACCGTTGTGCTTCGTAATCTGTAACAACACTTGAAGCAAGTGAGTTCTTTTTCAGAAGAAAACTTGTGTAGATAGTTGAACAAATAATGAACATTGATATTCATATACTAATTGAAAAAGCAATGAATCAATCATCAGGTACTTTAATTATGAATTAACCATACTTGATCGATAAAGCTTTCGATTAAATATAGAGAAGGTGTTACTCACATATGTGTACATTTATCAATGAGCTTATGGATCAACAGATGATCGAATAAGTGATCGATAAATGGTGAGAAATGAACATAGTGACTTTCAAAAGAAATTTTGCAAGAGCAAGACTTTAAATCCATCAATGACTTTGAATCCTTTCAAAAGAGAATTATGTATACAAGGAAGGCTGAGAAAAGCTGAAAGATAAAAATATGAGAGATTTTGAAATCATTGTGAAAAACTTGTTATGAAATGAACTTGTACAATGATCAAACAAGTGATCGAAAATTGTTTGATCGATCATATTATCAATAAAGTTAAGTAAGAGGGAAATAGATTTTGAACATTGTTGATCGAACACTTTATCGATAAATGAATAATAGATAAACTAATTGATAAAAGGTTTAAAACAAGTTAAGTTACAGAATACTCGATGATAGAGTAAATGATCAATTAAAACTTAATTGATTAAGTGATCGATAAAATAGCGTTGGAAAAACTTAGTTTAAAAGGCTAGAAAAGAGTTTGATTGATCACGTTATGCAAAATAGAATTTCAGAAGATTGGATGATCAATCATTTCATTGATAGATCAATGATTGATCAGGTAATCCAAAGAGACTTAAAACAGTTTAGTGTAGTGAGATAGTGATGATCGATCAGGTGATCGATAATGCATTGATCGATTAAGTGATCGATTAAGGAACCTGATAACACACTTGGACAGACTATCAATAATCCATTAAATTATAATGCAATGATAGAACAGGTTATCAATAAATCTTTGATCGATAAAGTGATCGATAAATGGTGATTTTAGGACCACATCCAAGCCCTTATAGGCATTGGTTAGATGTTAAGTATGCAAGTGTCATTACTAGAAAAAAAATACATATAACGATTCTAAACAATGGTGGTTAAGAAGAAAAACACCATGGAAAAAAAGGCGGTAGCATTTTTGTAAATAAGTTTGTGACTCTTCACTTTCCACGGCAGTTTTATTAATAACTACCATGAAAAGTTTTGAATTATACTGCGATAGGGTTTAGTTTTTCACATTTTCACAGTTTTATCTCAGTACGCCGTGGTCCCTCTCTATCCCACCACCACTGAACTGCCATTACCAACCACTTCCCCCTCTTTCTCACCATTTAAAGTCCTCCATTTCACTTATGGTTGCTTGCCATCATGTACTACCATCTTTGTCGCCTATCTTCTTGCATTTGAATCGTCTCTACTGAGTGAATATCCTCTTCTTTTATTCTTTTCATATTTTTTGGTTTCTTGGATGTTTGACCATAAAAATCTATTGTATTTCAAATAGGTTGATTGGTTTTATATTTTGGATATCTTGCATTGTTTATTTTGCGTTTTTTATGTGCTTGAAATGTTGATTGGTGGCATTTGGTATTAGAAAACATCAATTCCTTCCTCTATACGGCATTAGAAACATGTTTAAATGTTTAAAGTTGATCAGTTTAGAATTTTTTGAATTTTTTAATAATTTTTTTACATTTATATTGATTTTTTGGTAATAAAATTGAGAATTTACTAATAAATAATTTGTTCAGTGTTTTGTGAATTTTTTTTTATGAACTTTGATTGATGATAAAGTGTTGTTTAAAATTTCATGATAAATAGATATTATTTGTGATCCCGTTTTGGATTCAAAAGTCTTAGCTTTAAGAATCTTTATTCATTGAATTGGTTTGAAATTGAATTGTTACTTTTGTTTTATTTATTATATTTCTTCAAATTTATCTTATCTTTGTTTATTACATTGTTGGTTTGGTTGATTGATTGATTTGTCTTTTTTTTTTTTAAATAATTTGGGATTTGTTGTAGCGAAAATTAGAATGGAGGATCTAAAGGGAATAATATTTTTACAAAAATTTATTTCTTTAAGTATGTGTTTTAATTTATTTTTACAAAAAGCTAAATTTTATATACAAATCTAATTTTATTTTTTCCATGACATTAAATTAGAAGCAAGCTAAGTGTTCCAAAAGAAATTATATTAAATTAATTTAAAATTTTTATAAACTTTTTGCATGGTAAAATATGTTATGAAGAATAGTTTTGATTTTGATTAAAATAATAAAAATAATTTATTATTAACTATTTTACAAAATTTATATATGATTGTCTGATTATATATTTTTATCAATATTTTTTGCTCATTCACTATATATGGCTATTTTTTTAGAAATTACTTAATCTAATTTTTAAAAGTAATTACAACTATGCTTATTGACTCTGTAGGACAATGGATCGTAGTTGGATGAAAACTAAGAGAATTAGTAAAAAATATGAGGATGAAGTGGAAAGGTTTCTTGAGTTTGCTCAGAGAAATGCCTCTAGTAAAAGAGATGGATTGTATTATTATCCTTGTGTCAAATGCTTAAACGATAATTAGAAGAGTATTCCCGAGATAAGAGAGCATCTTATCTGTGATTGGATAAATTTGAGGTATACAAATTGGATATAGTATGGAAAAATTAGAAAGACTACAGTGTCTGGAAATAAGATGGTTGTGAATGAAGACTTTAGTGATAGAATTTTGGATATGTTTTGGACATAAGGTTTGAGTCCTATGATGAAAAGTGGGAAGGACAGTAATAATCAGACGCAGCAGCTAACAGTGTCTAACCCTGACCCTAGCCTGATCCTGCTGAAGACAATGGAATGCCATCTGCTCTCTATGTGGATTTTGAAGATTCAGTTGTTCATGTTGCTAATTATCACATCCTGAATTTTGGGCCTAGAAGTACCAAAATTAGCCTGAAATGAGCAGGCTACCAGACCTTTTTTTTGTATAGATCCTAGAGATTCCCTAGAAGGATAGCAGGATTCCTAGGGACTAAATCACAAAAGGAAAGTTTTCTGGAACTGAGAAAAGAGGAAGTTAAAGACTTAGATGAAATCTGGAGGCCCAGGAATGAGAAATAGAGATAAATATAGGCCAAAGGTTATGTTGGAGGCCTTAATGAGGTGAATTTTGAGGTTAAGCCCAGTGTAAAAAAAACCGGACCGGACCGGCCGGTTCAACCGGTAAACCGGTGAACCGGTCAGTGGTCCGGTCCGGTTCATAAGCTAAACCGGGGACCGGTTCAAACCGGATTGAACCGGTCAAACCGGTGTGAACCGGTGAAAACCGGTAAAAACCGGTATGAACCGGTATTGAACCGGTTTAAATAAATATATTGATATTTATCCTATTTTTTCTCATTTAACTCCTAATATCTCAATTATTATAGATTTAAATGAATTTTGATGATGAGTTTGGCATCAATAACTATTAATTTTAGTTATTGAAAAAATTATAAAGATCAAAATTCTCAATATTGTTGTACTTTATTATTATTACAATCAAATTCTTATTGTATTTCTTTATATTTTGTTATTAGTAATTATTATTATTGTTATATTTTGTCATTTTTAATTAAATTAAATTATTTTAATATGACCGGTTTGATCCCGAGTTGACCCCGGTCTGACCCATTAACCCTTGAACCACTACCTCAACCGGTTTAGTGTCCGGTCCGGTTTTTTGTTCCTTGGTTAAGCCAAATCAAGGGTAAAATTGTAATTTTGCAAAGTTTTGGGCTGGTAAGGGCAAAAATAGAAATTATGCCTGAATATCCTAGAAAAATCCTAGAAAAAATGGTAGGTTAAGGCCTAAATGCCTCAGAAAAATTTTAAAAAAATAGAAATAAGGTTCAAAGGCCTGTATGAAGCTAAAAATGACGAAAATGCCCTTAGAAGGAAATTGTGGAATTCCCAGAACTTTGACTGATTTGGAATATTTTCAAAAATAAATTATTTAAAGTATAGGAGGCCTCAGATAAACGGAAGAAGATGGAGAAAAATACTTGAGGAATTTTCACAGGTTTTAAAAATAATTCCGTCCCCAGAAAGCGAAGAGGTTGGCTTTAATAGAATTTAAAGCCTATTTATACACTATCCCGAGAAAGTCAAAGTCAAAGGTCTAGAGGTTGACTTTTGACTTATGAAAAGTTAGAGGAATTCCCTGTGATGAATAAATAGTATTGATGTTTGGAGACAGATTCTTGGAGTCGTAGACAGGTAGAAAGAATTCGGTCTAGTTCACTTTGAAATAAATATGATTAATTATTTTAATTATTTTAATGGAAGAACAAAGGAAGAGCATGACTCTCTCTTTGGACATGTTATATAATACCATGTTGATTTATTTGAGGTGAGAAAATGGTGCCAGAACATGTCCTAGTGGTCCCAGGGAAGTCAGGACCCGAAAAGGTACCCTATATGGTGCAGAATGGCAAGATAGGTGGAGGACTACCTAAGGGTTGTATTTTGTACGAATTTTATGTTAATTTCCTCCCTATTTTAATGCCTTAATGATGAAGAAATATGAAGGAGACAAATGTACAGTTAGATGGGAAAAGAAGGTAATACGTTTACGGTCAGTTAGATTAAAAGCATGTGGATTGAATATGTAAGCATGATGTCATCAAGACGATGTAAGCATGATGTCATGGGACACTTGTCACCATAAGATTAAAAGAGAAAATAGACGGTTCAGATCAAGCCGCACATTTTTAAGATCAACAACTCAGATTCAGTCTTGTCTTTTATAAATACCCCCTCCCCGCCCCTCATTTTCGTGTAAAGCATCGACCTTTGGGGAAACTCTTGCAAAATAGTTTTTAGAGAGAGAAAGAAGAGGGAGAAAGAAAGGCCAAGTGGTCATATGCAAGATCAAGCTCTGAAACAAGGTATGTTCATGGTTTTTAATGTAGTTTTTACTACTTTTGTTGTTATTGAGCTTGGTTATAGATTTTAATGATTTTTGGGAGCTTGAAACCCTAGGGGGTTATGCTGTATGAAATTATTAAGAATAGGGGAAGATGAAATTGATGTTAGAATAATGTTCAAAGGCTTGAAAAGAACACGAATCAAGTGGTTTCATACTGAAATTGGTTGAATTTCATGATTGTATAACTTGAGGAAATGTTTCGATCAGACCTGGTTCTTATGCCCAGGATGTGATTTTAATGATTTTGATGCTTCCAATGTATTTGAAATGAAAAATTGTGTGGGGTAAAGGTGAGAAAACAAGTTTGAAAGCATTAGAAGTGAAAATGGAATTTTGAGTCCTAAGACCCTATGTTCGGCCAAATCAAGTTGAGCAGGGAGGAGTTTGATTTTGATTATTTTGAGCTTGGAAATAGATTCTACATGCAAAATTGTATGGGAGTAGCATGTGGAATTAATTTTAGAAAGATTGTAAATCAAGCTCAAAAGTTAGAAGCTAATATAGCTCGAAGAAAACGAAGTATTGATGTTGTTGATTACCATGGCTCTAATGAATGAATGAAAATGATGTGTTGGTGTACTTAGGGCCATGAGACTGCAAGGAAAATGAATGAAGAAAGTTGAGCAAGCAACATCAATGGTTGGAAGCAAAAGGGAGAAAGTTGAAGAGCAAGAAGAAAGCTTAAGGATACAAGGTAGTGAACTTACCTTTCTTGTGTGCTTGATGTGTATGTGTTGTATATGCTATGAATGCCATGATGTGACTAAGTTGTGCCGCTGAATTTTGATTGCTATGTTTATGTTAAGCATGCCTCCGCATTATATTATGTGAATATGAATGAACTGACTTGCTTTCCATGGCATTTCATCATGTATGAATGATAAAGTTATGTGCACAAAAACATGCCATACACTTACATCCATCTTGCATACATAAATAGTAATGTTTGCTACTGAGATTCTTTCAAATCTCACTTTCCTTTAACCAACTATACTAGGTGCAAAAGGATGGGAGAAGAAATAAAGAAGTGGAGCAAGAAAGAGAGGAAAAGAATTTAAGAAATGTATTACATTATGTTGTACACTGTATATACCGACGTATGTTGTAAAGGTGCCATTGATGGTATGTGATGGTAAATAATGATGTCGGCTTGTGAAATTAGCTATGATAATGTATGAGAATGGTTAGTGTATGAATGGAATGGTATTATGTATGGAAAGTCCTAATCATGAACTGTTAGTGCAAATTAGGGGATAAGCTAGCCCTAACTGAGCAACAAAATAGTGATAGAGTAGAAGTATAGCAAATGACTGACTCTGCCCATAAAAATTTGGCATGATTAAAGTACACATCCTAAGCTTTAAAACAAGTAGTAGATCACTTAAAACAAATGTGTGTGCTAAGAGTTATGATTGCTCAAAGTTGGTCTAAAAATCTAAAATTTACCAGTAAACAGTAACCCGAGAACTAACCACAAAGTTCAATCTACAGGCTTGTTTTGTGAATCACTTAAATCATAACGCTTCCAAACACGTACTCTGAGGGGTTAAGGTAGGATGTTTCACTAATGGTCGAGCACTCTTGGGCACAACAATCCACGGCAAGAAAGTTTTGAAGGATCAAGCGAGGGTGATGGTGGATAGGATCCGTAGTGGTCAAGGTGGTACACCAGTACTTAACCCTATTGATGAGGTTTGACTACTGGCTCAGACTAAAAGACAGTTCATTTTTTGGCCAAAGAGACTTGTTGGAAAGCCATTAACGAAGAAGGCGACAGCAAAGAAGGTGACAAAGAGCGCATCATCAAATCTTGTCCTCCGGCCTCTTCCCAGTGACATTGCAATTTATGTATTCCAATTTAGCGCTTCTTTATTCCATGGTGGCAAATATAGAGAAGCCTCTTACTTTCAAGATACCTCTGGGGATTGTGGGTTCAATTGTAACAAACGACTTCACCATTGACAAGAAGGACCTCGTTCAGTTCCTTAACATTGAGGAGCTGGATATAATCTTCATGCAGTTGGCTATTTTATAAGTTACAATATCATTTTCTTATTTCATATTATACTTATGTATGTCCTAAAGTTTTTTATTTAAACAACAAGTACTTTACTCAAATCTGTTGACAGGGAGGACTTGAAAGAACATATGGCTTTATGTGTCCTTAAAGGGTGCAGAAAATAGTCAATACTGTGGAAGCGAGGTTGATTTACATGATGACCACAATAACTCAGACGAAAAAGAAAATATATTTTACACCTTACGTGGCAGGGTAAGAATATTATTGTATTTGAGATACACAAGTTATATATATAGGATTATAATTAACATAGTTTGTATTTTGCAGTTATCATTAGACCCTGATTGTTTGTGCCTCTTTTGATAACAAAGTCTACTGGTTAGATTTCTTCCGTGAAAGTCCAACCGAAGAAACCAGAGATATTATTGACACATTAGTTTATGTTTACATATTTATTATGTGTAAAGTTTATAAAAAGTGCTGTAATATCATTTTTTTTAATTGCTTATAGGGCTTTTCATAATTTTGATGTTGTGGCCAAGAAGCAAAATAGGCAACCACCAACATGGCTTCTCCCAAAGTATGTTGTTTTAGGCTAAATATATGCTTATAAATCTATTCAATAATCAAAGTTAATGTTTATAATGAAGGTCTAATATTCAATTTTATATTTTATTTTGTTAATACCGTTGTCAACTCAGGAGTGTTGAATGCGGATATTATGTCATCCGCTACATGAATGACATCATTGAGACAGGGGTGACTGAGAAATTAAACGAAGTAAATATAGGTTACATTGCATGTAATTCTTCAATTGATTTCAAATTTTTTATCAAGCTAACTAATGGCTATATTATTTTTGATTTACAGGCATTCCAAGATGTGCCATATGACATGGAGGAAATCAACTTGATGAGGGACACTTTGTCAACAACATTGCTACAGAATTTTGAAAATGTGAAATAGTTAGGTCATTCCTCACATCTTAATTCATTGTTTGATTATTAACTAGTTGATTATTTGTTGATATATTAGGTGATTCAATAAGAATTGGATATTAGTGTTCATATGGTCGTCTTGAAATTATTCTGCATATTTTTTGCTTTGCTGGTTGATTTGGGTCTGCAAACTGTAGGGAGGTAGTAAAAGAAATTCACGTAGTATTTTGAAAAAAATAGTTTTTAATAGCATAAAAAAACCGTCATGGAAATTCAATTTTTCACAGCGGTTTACAACCATGTGTTTTATTTTCCTTTCAACGTTGACAGTATCCACTTCGACTCCAAGACCGCCACGGAAAACCTTAATTAACCGCCATTAAAAGCTTTTTTTTCTAGCAGTGTGTTTTGGATGGGGTGTTACAACATGAGGGGTTTCCAGCTGAAATCTTCATTACCTTCTTCTAGACATGGCTGCAATAAGTAACATTAGGGAATGATAGTCCACTCATGACTTGCTGAATTTCCAAATTCACTCTTAAATTTAATACATTAAAACGTTTTTACATTACTCATAAGCAAGGATGTATTAGAAAAATATTAATTAATAAATGTTTCTTCGGATTTCTATAATGATATATATATTGAAACAAAAATTTCCTTCTAAATTATGAAAATTTATATATTCCTTGGGAGCGTGTTTGGTTGGAGGGGGATTGGAGGAAAGATAAATGACAAAATTCTCCCCTCTTCTCATTTGGTTTAGAAATTTTGGAGTTGAGGCATGAGCCAAAATTTCCCTCCTCTCCTCTCATTTTAGTTTCCTCTAAATTAGAGCATTTAAATTTGAAAAGATAGTCACTAATACTTTGAGACACAAGTGATTTTGAGCTCACGACTTCAACTCACAAGGGAGCTTATATGCTAAGTTACAAGGGCATTAGCTTAAAAAGTGTTTTTTGAGTTTCGCTTATCATTGTGTGTTCACTATATTAGAGCACTTGGATTATATTCTTATTATAAAAAATTTATTAATTTGGATTTTTAAAAAATATTATTACATTAGTAAAAATAAAAATACCATTATTATATTAGTTTTTATATACACGTTAACATGTTGGCATGAGAGTGAATTTTTTTTTTAAATTATGCAATTTGAATTAATGTGTAAATTAATTTATATAACATAGAAGTAAAAGGGAAAATGATATAAGGTAACATTAAAAAGGACTAAAATAGTTATTTCTACACGTTCCTTTCCCTCTTAAAACAGAACAAATGATTACTAAAAATCCCCCATTTCTCTTTTTCTCTGAGAAAATCAAACAAGGTAATATTAAAAATATTCTATCGCTATAAGCTTTTCGGTGAGTGAGAGGTCACTGGCTTGGTCTTATTTGTAATTTTAGACTGTTAATACATGTGCTATTAAATTAAAAAAAAGAAAATTCCATCCCCTCTCCTCCATCCGCACTCTTCTCTTATGATATGATGCTTCCAACCCAAATCAAATTACACAAATGAGAACATTCATTCTAACTCTGCAATATGAAACCCTTTAAACGTATGTTGCAAAATAGTAGTTGGCAAGCATATGCACATTATATTATGGATTATTATAAATTGGAACGGGGAGTAGTAAATCCACTAATCAAGTACCACTCCTATACATAGATTAGCACTTTGACTAATTAAATTTTACTCCGATTGTATTTTCAACATAAAATACTAAATAAGTAAACCTTGAATTAGTAGTTCTCTTCAAATAGGAAATTAATCATTATTTTTTAAATTTGGCACAATCCAATTGGCCAATCGTGGCCATTATCCCCAAATTGCTTTCTTTAAATTGTTATCTCTACCCCTTTGAACGAGTTTATGGGTTCGCATATCCAAGTCAAAATTGAATTCTCCAAATACATTGGTGGGGGTTTACAGTCTCAAAATACTTTATGGAGGCGTTGTCTCCTAAGTTTACTTTGTTTCTAATTTAATATTGAATTTTATACGTACGTTTATTAATTTAATCAACTATAATTTAATTAGTCGATTAATGAGGATTATCACCAACCGTGTCGTGTCCATTCTTGGCATCTATTGGTTTGCGACACGAAAATGATTTCCCTTCTCAAATATTTTAATAATCTTAGTACTCTATGAGGTGTTTTAATTAAACTCATTTATTCTCTTGCACCAACTTGTTAAATTCTATGTTAGCAGAACAAATACTTCTTAAATTCTATTTTTTTTAAAAAAAAAAATTAACGTAGGCCTTTTACAAAATCTCGATGTGCTCCATTTATTTATTTATTTTGGGTAATATAACTATCGTTTCTTTGATGCGACTTACTTTAATTTTATATCAATGAAGGCGACATCTTGATATCACTATTTCGGGCTCTGTTTTTTTTTTTTTTTGATATATCAGTACTGTAGTCTTGAAATTAGGAAGGTGCCAACGTCCCAATATTGATAGCTGGTGACAGAAAAATTAAAGTCCCACAGTTCATAGGAACGATATTATGAAATGACGTGTGAACATATGAACAATAACCCATCCATCGCATGTTAAAATGGAATTTAATTTGGAGGGGAAGTGCTTTTTGATTTTAGATATTAAATAAGTAGTATTTAAAAAGCCCTTAGAACTTAGCACTTGTATTGATCTCAAGCCCCAAATACTGGGGATGGATAACACCTTAAGGACATTGTGATTAAAAAGGCAACAAACAATAAGATATAGAAATCTGATCCTGATCTTTCCAATCAGTGAAGCGTCAAAAGATTAAGATTCACCTATTAAGGGAAACAATTAAATTTCACTGATTAAATTGACTCTTCTTCGGTTAAATAGGGACAATTACCTCTCAAATCTCAATATTTTTTTTTCCAGCCTCAAATCTCAATATTTAACTAAACTTGAATTTGAATTGGTTCTCATATAACCAAGAATCCAATTAAACCATGAAACTATAACTCTGGTCACAACAAACTCCTAGAACTAACTCTAACCTAGATATATATTTATCTTTCTGTCTCTAGATTTTATGGCAGCCAATCACAACATCTAAATAAAGAACAAGAGAAAAAGATATAATTGAATATGATATATACTAGTTCCACTAGTCAGGCTGCATCCATATTTTTAACTAGGACATTAAAAAACAATTTTTTTGGCAATTATTTCCAAACCGCTACAAAATGTAGCATGACAAATGTATTTGTAGTAGTCAATGAAAATTGCTACGTACATGGTCAAACTCACTACAAAATTCGCAGTAATGCTGGGCTACAATTAGAAAAGCTATGACTAAGCGACTTCGATAGCGTGGTTGGTGGCGGTTTGCAGCTGCTACAAAATTGGTGCCATAATTCAAAAATAATTGTTAGACATTTGTAGTAGTTTTCTATTTAGCAATGTTCAAAAAACCAGACCGGACCAGCCGGTTTAGGCCGGAAATTGGTGAACTGGCTAGTTATCCGGTCTAGTTTACCTTCTAAACTGGGAAAAAAACCAACTCGACATAACCCGGTTTAAACCTGGACGATTTGGTAAAAACTGTAATAACCTGGTAGTTTGGCGGTTCACATTGGGCTGCTATATTTTACCCAGAAGAGAAGGAGAGGAGGAAGGAGAAGGGGAAGAGGATGACGGAGGTCGGAGGTTAGATCTAAGGAAGGAAGGAAACGAAGGCAAGGAGAAGGAAAAAAGATGGTCACCGTAATTTTACTTTGTTGCCATCGTCCTCCTCTGTAAGAGCTAACTAGATCTGTAAAGAGAGAAACTTTGGAAGCTGCTTGAAGTTGAAGAAGCAAGACCATGGTGGTGATGAACGAAGAAACACTAATCACCCGTACAAGGCACAATAAAAAAAATAAGAGTGAAGACAAACAGGCTACGGGAAGTTCAAAAATGAAGGCAAGAAAAGCATGTTAGTATTAGCCTTGCTAGAGTGTTAAGCACTCAAGCAAAAGAAGAAGAGAGAGAAGGGGGGGAAGAGGGTCACGTGCAAGGAACTAAAAACAGAAATGAAAAGAAGAAAAAATATATGTACATGAATAAGATAATTTGCATATTTTAATTAAAATTAAATATTATTTTTTTCATATTTAAACATGAATATTTTACACATTTTAATTAAATTTTATTATTTTAGTTATTACTGGTTTGATTCCGGTCTAACCTCGATCTGACCCATTAACCCTTGTACCACTGTTTCGACTGAGTCAGTATCCGATCTGGTTTTTTGAACCTTGCTATTTAGCACAAATGCTAGTGCCAAAATTTTAAAATTATCACATAGAAATTTGGAAATGTTGGCGCTAATGGTTGTGATTGTTATTATCACTACTACAAAATAACAATAATTGACGGTAATTTTTGCTCATACTTAACAGTTATTAACCGTCACATATTTGTGAGAATAATTGATGGTTTTGACAATAAAACCGTCAAGCATTGTAACTCAATTTGGCATGTTCTATTTCAATTACTTGATGGTTATGGATACAACCATTAAATATCATTGATAAATACTGACAGTTATTGACATAACTGTCAATTTTTTATCAACATTTCTAAATATTTGATGGTTATAAACCAATAACTATCAAGTATTGTTAGTATATATATTTTTTTTAAATATGGTGACTACTTTTCTAGCAGTCCCTTGTATTATGACAGAAACAAAAAGCAGCACTACAATAAATAGAATTAGGCTAGCAACAAATATTAGACATATGAATCCAATTAACCACTAAACAGAAATTTACATTATATATAACTTAACAAACCAAATATTATATAATATATGTGGTCTAAAGCCAAATCAAAATTGGACAAGTATGAAAGGCAAATGCAAAAAACCAACCAAAATCAAAATCGGCCAATTGCCAAAACCACAACAAAATTGTTCAATACCAAAACTAAAAGCATAATACCAAAACCAAAATAGTCTTCTACTTTCCTATTTATTTTGGGGCCACTAACAGTACAAAGTTATTGCCAGCTTTTCAATGATTTCTTCCATCTAAGGGATGACTATGTTGTTAATTGTGTCAATTAACATAGCTCTCAACTTGAATGTTTCTTCCTTATATGCATCATATATATCGACCCTACTCTTCCATAATAGCTTCAAGTCTTCAATTAATAGAGTTAAGTATATACCTATATCATTTCCTAGTTGCTTTGGCCTAGAAATTATCATAGATATCATGGAATACTTACGCTTCATGTATAGCCAAAAAAGAAGGTTATATATAAACAAATCACTGGCTATGTACTGTGAGTACTACTTTGCCCACATGAGTTCATCCCTTTAGTGGCCAATACAAGGCGTAGATTCCTATCATCTTTCTTGAACTCAAGATATTCAATGTCAAACTCTTTCTATTATGGAGAATTAGTAGGATGTTGAAGCACGCCATCCTTAATTCTTTTATCTGCATCCCACCTTAAATTTCTCACATCTTTTACACTATGATACAAGCATCTAAATCTTAGCATAATGGAAAAATACCATGATGCCTTCTTCGGGCTCTTCCCGTTCTCTTGGTAGTATGAGGCATTATACTTAGGACACTTAAGTTAATGATCTATATTCCTTCCTAAACAAAATACAATCATTAATGTAAGCCTGCATGTTCTTATAGCTTAGGCTGATAGCATGCAACACTCGTTTCATGCCATATGTTTTGCTTGGAAGCTCTTTTTCTTTTGGTATCATTTATTTTACTAGCAAAAGCAATTTTGTGTTGTGTGACTCCACCCATTTCTTTCCTTCAAGTTATACAAATTCAAAATTACAAAAAATTTTGTGAACTCAGTACAACATTCATATAGAGGTGTCCCTACATCACTATTTAATCTCTCAAACATTTTCGAACAATCCCTGTGTTCCTTGATGCGCCCTATCGTTAGGCTCATAAATTAATACTAAATTAAACCTATATAATATAAGCTCAACTCAGGCCGATCTCTCATGGAGTTAATTCAAAGCTTAGTTCCTCATTGATTACGTGTTGCATAAAAATAATAAGAAAAAGAGGGAAAAGAGAAAAATTTAAGAAAGAAGAAAATAATTTGTAAAAATAGATTTTTCTTTCCGAGTAAGAGTAAGAAAAGAGAGCTTTAAGGAAAACAATTTGAAAAATGCAGGAGATAATTACCAATAATAAACCTTCCCAAGGACAAATCGTAGGCTATCACAGCACAAATTATGAGGAGTTGCAATTAATTGATAGTCCATTTGGATTGGTGGTGGAAAAAATATCTTATTTTTAATCTGACTTTTAGAAACATAAGATTGGGTAAAAATTGAATTGGGTGGTGTGAATTGTGTTTAGATTGGAGTTTAAAAAAGTTAATTTGCAAAAGTTAGATTGGGTAAAAGGTTACTTGAATTATGATTGAATAAAAGTAAGTTTGTTTGGAAAATTACCAAAATAAGTATGAGTTTTAGTAAATAATAAAACTTGATAAAAAAAATGAATTTACATAATACATTGAATTTTAATTAATTTAATATGAAGAAATAAAATTTAATGAGTGAATTATACTTTAAAACATTAAAGATATCATAAAAAATTATTGTAACTATAAAATGGAACATAATTTCAATGGACAAAATATTTATAAATTCAAATTCATTAAATTATGACAAGGTGAAATGATATGTTTTTATATAATTAATTAATTGATAAGCTATGGACAAGTTGGTCTCTGATCGTATCATGGACTTCATATCTGATGAAGACTATGATATTACATTTGAAGATAATGTTTGACTAGCTTTAGCCTGATTATGTTCACCTACTATATTACCATTTTCAGCTTCTATGAAATAGGTGTCGAAGCTTGAATGTCTCTTTATAAAGTTATAAATGGCTATTGTTGTACAAACTATGTACACTTGTGTTTAGAACTCGTAACTACGTATATTTTGCAAGATTTGAAATCTATTCTTCCAAACCCCAAATGCTCTTTCTATTGTGTACCTTAAACTGAAATGATAATATTTGAAGGCTTTGCTACTATTTCAGAATCTTACTTGATGTCAAAAGTTTGGAGGGTGGCAGCACTCAGATCTATATGGATCTAGATATCTATTTGGTGTTGGATAGCCTGCATCAACCAAGTATTACTTCCCCAATGATTCATGAAACAATTGTGACATTGTGAAGTTAATTAAAATATAAAATAATTAACAATTAGCTTAATTGAAGTTTACAAATATATACCTAGAGGTGGATGAGGGAAATTTAGAGATGAATTTGTAATAGCATTGTCAAATATATGGGCATCATGTGTAGACCCCTCCCATCCTGCTAACACAAAAGTGAAACACATATCTTAATCATATACAGCCATGACATTTTATGATGAAATTCCCTTTCTGCCAATAAATTTGTCTTGTTTTGCAACTGGGACAATACATGGTATATGAGTGCCATCATTACTCTGATTGCATCTTTAAATAAAGGATAATAATATCAATCATCCTCAATTTTTCTATGAGTTTCATGAAATGTAGGATCTATGGGTTGAATAAGTTCCATCGATAGTTTAAGACAAGCTTGTGGTACATTATGAAATTGCCTACTTATAGTTTTCCTTGAACATTGAAATGGTTTATGGATTATCCTAGTGCATTGTGAAACATCCATCCTTAAACCCCCTTTAGTACATATTTCGAAGCATTACAGTTCAAGTGAATCACAAAGCAAACCCGTTGATTGAAGACTTCCATTTAATTTTTCAGATTACTATTCACTAGTTAATTCTAGATTTTTGGTCTAACTTTGAAAACTTATAACTAATTATAGAAATATCATATTGAGGTGGTTCAAAATTCTATTTGAAGCTCTTTCATTTCTCTATAGTGGAAAAAAATATAAATATGGACTTAATCCTAGTCAGTTTGTACAGTTAATTTGTAAAAGTTTATTGTTTATCTAGTAAAAACTATACTTTCTAGTTTTCCTGTTCTAAAGTTTACTGTTCATCTAGTAAAAATTGTACTTTCTAGTTTCTCTGTCCTAAATTTGATCAATAATAACTCTTAGCATATACATCATTTTTAGGTAATCTACCACTTGTTTTAAAGCTCAAAATCTGTACTTTAAATCATACCAAATTTCATAAGCAGATTCTATTATTTGCCTTCCATTCTATCACTATTTCGTAGCTTATTTAGAGATAACTTATCCCTCTTAACTTGCATTAGTAATTCCTCCCATACATCTTCATAGTCAATTATACATATTTTTATAATTGTTATCATATAACATCAATGGCACATCTATAACATATATTGGCATACAAACTATACATTATAATACAATAACTTTCTTCAATTGTTTTCCTTTTTTTCTTGCTTCCACTTCATGCATCTTTTGCTTAATCATTACCACCTATTAGGGTTGGTTAAGTGAGGGTGAGATTTGAGAGAATCTCAGTAGCAAACATTACTATTAATGCATGCAAGATGGATGCAAGTGCAAGCTTACTTGATCTAGCTTATGTTTACTTATAAGATGTTCTTATGCTCAATATTTTATATTAACATATATAGTCATGGAAAAAACAAAAAAAACAAAGCATTATACTTGCATTTGCATCTCATATCATCAAACAGCATGAAACACATTAACACACAAGCATACACATCAAGCACACAAGAAAAGTTCATTACCTTATATCTTTAAGTTCCTTCTTATCTTCTTTGGCTCCCTTTTGCTCCCAACTGAGGTTTCTTGTTCAAACTTTGCTCTTACTCTTCCTTGATGTCTCATAGCTCTAAATGCATCAGCATATCATTGCCATTTATTTATTAAAGCCTTGGTGACCAACAACATCAATACTTTGTTCTCTTTGAACTATATTAACTTTTAATTTTTAAGCTTGATTTCTAAAATTTATAAAATTAATTTCATGAGTTATTCTCACACAATTTTACATGTAGAATCCATTTCCAAGCTCAAAATTATCAAAAGCAAACTCCTCCTGACTCAAATTGATCTGGCTAAACATAAGGTCTTAGGGCTAAAAATTCTATTTTCAATTCCAATGCTTCCAAAATTGTTTTCACACAATTTTTTATTCTAAGGACATTAGAAGTATCCAAATTATCAAAATGTAATCCTTGTCCTATGAACTAACTCTAGCAAAAAATTACACAAGTTAGGGAGAAGTGGAATTTCTTGCAAACTCATTACAAAACTACTTGATTCTTACTCTTTTCAAGCCTTTAAACCCTATCCTAACATCAATTTCTCTTCCTCTTAACTTATTAATTTAGTGCAACCCCTTTACTAAGGGTTTCAAGCTTCTAAAAAATCATTAAAACCTATAACCAAATTCAACAAGACATAAAGCAAATGAAATTACATCAAAAACCATGATTTTACCTTGTCTTGGAGCTTGGAACTGCCTTGAACTTCATGAGCTTCTTCTTCTTCCTTTTCCCTTGAGAAATTTTGTGCTCCCTCGTTTATCTGTCCTCTTGGCCGAAATCCTTGCATAAATGGGAGAAGAGGGGTATTTATAATAAGCAAACTTAAATCTTGGCCCTTGATCTTTTAAATGGGTGGCTTAATCTTGGCCATTCATTTAATCTCTTTGCTATGTGTCCCTTATCCTCTTATCTTCCATCTTGATCAAGCCATGTGTCTAGGCTTCTAGATTGCTTACTCCATATGAAATCACATCTCTTACATCATGCCTTACCATGTGTTTCTTAATTAAGGCATTAAGCTCATGATTTCGCTATATGTTATGACCAACTTGCTAAGTGTCTTCTTGTAACATTTCCACTAATAGGAAGTGTAATATCCAATATAAAGCTATGCCATACTTAAACATACAAGTAGCACATGCGTGTGTTTACTAAGGTACATAAAAGAAGAATCTTAACTTTTGTTTTAGTTCGCTAAATAACCATGATATATAAAAAGAGATACCATACCCAAGCACATATCATGGTTATAAAAAATATCATACTTACTACTTCACCTTAACCATGTTAGAAAAAAAAAAGCTTAACCCCTAACATGGTTATTTAAATCCCCAACATACCTGGTTAACATAGACATGATATAAAATAAATCACAAGAAAGGCATGACTAAATGACCTACTTATTCAGATGCAATTACCGCAATGTTCAGTTGTGGGTCTAAGGCCCCTAAAGCAATCAATAAAAATATCCATAGCTAAAGAAGCAAAACACTCTAGTAGTAATAACAAGTCTAAAATAAGCCAATAACAGTTTAAAGAACATCATGGCTCCTAGGTGGCAATTAAACGTAAACCAAATATAAATTCTAGAATCGAAGCGCAGTCACTAGTGTAAGTGACCTCACGCTTACAGTGCCTTCCCCGCTACATCTCCCCTGCTGCTCTCACCTGAAATTGGTGAAGTAACGGAATGAGACCACTGTCTCAGTAACATAAATTCTACCCACCTTACCTACCAGTACCCTTACGAGGTGCCAAGTAGGACTAACAGTTCAAAATCAATAGTTACCAATAGCATACGAATAGCACGCAGACAGACATATCATTCAAGATCACATTAGGTCATAATATTCAAACTAAATAAAATGCAGCATAGTTGTCACATTATCACAATACATTAAATTTCCAGTTCCACCTTATAACCTCCTTATAACTGCCGACTGAACCCATGGGCTAATTGCTACCCACGTCATAACTGACTCTCACAAGCTTCCCACAAGTGTGATGCGGATCGGCCAAAGTCGACAGAGCACACAAGGGCCATGGGTTCCTCCAGAAAGGGTTACTACCCTGGGATACCTCTGGAGTGTCGCAAGCCCAAGGTTACTGCCCTGGTAATATGGGCCAGCCATAGAGCGCCATATGGCGGCCTACCACGTGGTCACAATATCATATGCTTCTGCACAATCTCCTCCCCAGAATATTATCCAATCACAATTCATAGTAATTTATCATATTCACATCCATAGCTATTCAATTTATATATGACATTCTCAACTATAACACACAAGACGATATTTCACAATTTCATGCTCATTCAGTATGGTTTGCCACAGCACCATATAAGTTTCCACAACCAACACAGATAACTAAAAATAATAATTAATAAATAATAAATGATAAATAGTAAATAAATAATTCTAAGTTGGACCACTTACTATGGCAAACATGGTCCTCTCATCCACCTCCTAAAGTTCCAACAAGAATTTCCTCTTCAACAAAATAAAGTCCCACAAGGCTGATTTAAAATCTATAAACGGTTGCCATAATTCCTAATAAATCTTTTCGTAAAACGATAATCAAGTCATCCTCATAAATTTTCATGCTTTGAAAGGAACTCGTAGGAGTCACCAGTAAGTAAGATGAATAGAATTCACGTTACCTGTTATCCTTTAGCTACAAGGATTCAAATAGCAATTTTCCAAACAATCAATGTTCTCCGTAAGAGACTACAAAAAATCACATGTATAATATTAACATACAGTTTTGAACTATTAAAACCTAATTTCTTTAAAACTATCCTAAAGCCTTAGTATTACCCCATGGAAACGTACAGCTTCTTCTAGATTCATATTCCATTATAATTTATTTAGCTCACTATGATAACTAATTATATGAAAGTCTTGCGGTCTTCTTAGAATTTCTTAAGCCTTCAGATTCTAAATTAAACCAGTCTCATATTGTGTAGGTACCTATAACTATGGGTTGAAGAAAGAAATTATCCAAGACCAAAGAAAATGCTAAAGACTAAAATAACAGAGTTCACTCAAACTTTGACAACATATCTAGACATTATTACTTTTAATTCAAGTATATCACCATCAAAAATTTATTTAATTTGTTTATTCAAGTGCATCCTATTCCTCCGTACCTACCAATTCGTGCGTGTGTGTGTACGTGTGGCATGTGTGTGTGTAACCACTCCCCTCTACCTACTAATATATGTATCTATATGTGACCATGTGCGTGAGATGCTTCTGACATGAGGAAGGATGATTAGACACAAAAAAGAAAGAGAGACGTGAGGGAAAGACAATGGGAGAGAGGAAATCAATAAAAGAGAATAAGAGAAGGAGCAAGTTCACACCTGCGTGAGATCTACCAAAAGCCGTCCAGAGCTTGTGGCAACGTGAATGTATTTAGAAGAAGTAAGAAAAGAGAAGGGTTTTTGGGAGTATGGCGGCTGATAAGGATATTAGATGGAAGTAGGAGTAGGTTTTAGGTTTCTAAAATATATCCCTAAAACTTATAAAATTCAAATTAATTTTTTTTAATATAATCTTATATTTCTATATCTCATCTGATCTTGCTTATTATTCTTATTATTATCAAAATCCTATCAGATATGGTAATTTAAAATTTAAACCATTCTTTCCTAAATATAATATTTTTAAATATTTTATCCTCCTTTTATTTATCTTTAAATATTTATACATAGCTCTCTTTAATTATTTCAGATTCTTATTTTCTATTTAATCTTTACATCTAAATATATTGTTTCCCTTCTCTTTTATTTTATAATAATTTTTTATATATATAACACTACCCGTACTAAGTCCCCAAACAAATAAAAACATAAATTAAAAAAAAGGGATGTTACAGGAAGCCATACATGTCACGTGAGAGAGGGGAAGAAAAGAGAAGTGGAAAGCTTCTCTAATAAGCTTTCAAGCTACTGGTCTTATTCACCTCTTACTGGTCCCTTTTCTTTTTCCACAAGCTTTCTTGGAATTTTTTACCAATGAATTGGCCCACATACGGCACCATCTTAGAGGAGCATAGAAAAAATATTTAGCTACTGGCCTTGTTGAGTCACGCAATAGAGATTTCCCCATATCGGGTAGATAGAGGACTGTCTTAAATGTGTCGTATTGCATTCTGATTTTTCTATTATCCATAAATATCTTCTGGTAACTCATTAGATGACTCAGCAGCATCATAAATGTGTTTCAGCAACTTTGCATGCTGACTTAGCACAGTCATTAATGCAATCTTATCTCTTTGTCTCCTATTTGGGGGACAAAATTATTTAATATTTAAGTAAATAATTTTATTCAATTCAGAGCTCCAAAAATTCATCTGTCCACACCATAAACTTCCTTGAATTTTGGTGAAAAATTGTGAATTTTTTTAGACCATAACTTAACCCGTAAGTATTTCTTTTTAAATTTCCTTTAAATGCCATTAAATGGCATAACTGGATTTTAAATATTCTTAAAGCCATTTCATTGGATTTCTAGGGACAAGGATAATTTTATAATTTTTTTAAACCTCTTAACTCATGAATCCCTATTTTTTTCTTAATTTTTTGAGGTCTCTTTATGACTCAAATAATTAAATATAACTATATATATCAAAATAAACCATAATCTTTAAAATTCATTTATAATCAATTCAAGGACATTTTCATAATTTTTCCTCACATACAGGCCTTAACATGCCATTTTCCTTTTTTTTTTCCCACTTTTCTAGAATTTTCAGACATAATTTCCGTCACTGCCTTTTTTGGCTCGAAATTTTCTAAATTTATGATCAGGTCCCTACTTGGATTTAACCTTTGAAACCCTCTTACTGAGGTTTTTAACATAACCTCTGACTCTTTATCACCTCAAGTCCTTATATTCGACATCCTGAGACTTTATTGCAGTCTCTATCTTCTTCTTTTCTCTATTCCCAAAAATTTTTGCTTTGTAATTTAGTCTCTTAGAATCCCTTTGTCCCTCTAGGGAACCTCTAGAACTCTTGTTAGAAGGAGTCTAGTAGCCTTCTCATTTTAGGTTAATTCTTGTCCTTCTAAACCCAAAATTCGAGATGTTACACATTGTCCATGTGCAACCATGCCTAAAAACATTGCGACTATTTCTTTGATTCCTATGTATTTAGACTTGCGTAAACCATGTTCTGCTAATTTAGAACATAAGAGGTGGAATCATGACCTACCAAAATGCATTGCACCCATAAATTCCTTGTATGCTCACAAGTTCTACAGGGTTGCTTAAACATGTGCATTTGACAATAATGACCTACTAATGCACCTATTGCTTCATATTGTGTTAATTCATTCTTTATAATGGAAAACTGTGTTGAATGATCATCTAAATTCCCTTCATTCCTCCGCGAATCATTATTCCAATTTGCCAATATATCTTCATTTCATGATGAGTCATAATTCCAATTGGCCATTGAATAATGGATCTTATAACTGTGGTTAGAAGAAAGTGTAAGCATTATAACCAGTAACTAAATATTTTTCATACTATGAACAAATAAACCAAACACATAAATCACAAGTCAAAATTATCATAAATATATTACATGTCACACCTTACTTCATTACCTAATTTTATATCAAGTGGAAGCTTTTGGAATCATTTCCCAATTCATTAAGTTAGAGAATTTTGAATTTTTAAATTTATTTTCTCTGGTTACTATTCATAGTAACCTTAAATTTCTCTAAATTTTGAAAAATCATAACTAATTCTAGAAAAATTAAAATGATATGCTTCTAAATCCTACTTGTAGCTTGCAATGAGCTTTTTAAGGAAAAAAATACAATTAGAGTATGAATCTAGCTCATGTGTGCTCAGCTTCAACATCAAAATATACCATTCATTTTGTCATTTTTTCAATTTTTCAGAATTTATGCCTAACTTTGGAAGGGCATAACTTTTTGTACAAAACTTCAAATTTCATGAAATACCACTCATTTCAAAGATAAAAATATGTTCTATTAGACTATTAAGTTTTATATCCAAATACTATCATTTGCTTAGAATTTTGCATGATCAAACTTTATCCTTAATTTGGTCAACTTCCATCCTTTTTATGCAAAACTTACCAAAATAAACCATAACCATTCCAAATATAATTCAGCTACATTTCACAACATATAATAAGCTCAATTTATGCCCCTTAAAAGTCACCAAATTTATAATCCACAATAATTCATACATAATTACAAAATATTCTTCAAAAGCATATAAACTCAATTGTCTCCCAAGATACTCTCATTGCCTTTCTTCTTGCTTGGTCCGACCCCTATTTAGTGAATGTTTGAACATAAAGGAATGAGATTTCATAAAAAATATCAGTAGCAATAGATCACAATTATCATGCTTACCATGTTATGCAAAATATGACATGTTATATTGAAAATAGAGTTATCATGCAACATTTCATATGCAGTTTATTTGTTATTGAAAGGGAGTCATAAATCAACCATTATGCCATTCCACATTACATATTGCCAAGGCACATTTGATATAGAAATTCACACATAATCATTGCTCAATCACATCATGGCAACACAAATCAAGTAACATAAACAAATTTAAGCAAACAAGAAAGCAATCAAATTATGAGTTTAATGCTACCTCTTAGTCATGTGTATAATTCAACCTCTTTAAGAATTTAATGCTCCTCCTTCTTTTATTGCATAATGCCTATCAATCCAAGCATAAACACATTCTATATCACCAATAATCCAAAGTATAAACATTATTGCTCAACAATATACTCATATAATCCCTTTTTTCTTGATTTTTAACATTATTATTTTCTCTTTGTTTCAATCAATCTCTTAGGCCCTTCCTGCATAATTTTTCATGTAGAATCTAAATATCAAATTGGATTTAACAAAATCACACTCTTTTCCCCTTAACTTCATTTGGCTGAATAGTATGCTTTAGGGATCCAAAATTTCTATTTTTGATTCCAATGATTTTAAACACTTTTTCTCGATGTTTCAATATACAAAAACACCTTTTAAAATCATATGCAACATTTCATATGCATTTTATTTGTCATGGAAAGGGAGTTATAAATCAACCATTATGTCATTCCACATTACATATTGCCAAGGCACATTTGATAAAGAAATTCACACATAATCATTGCTCAATCACATCATGGCAACACAAATCAAGTAACATAAACACATTTAAGCAAACAAGAAAGTAATCAAATTATGAGTTTAATGCTACCTCTTAGTCATGTGTATAATTCAACCTCTTTAAGAATTTAATGCTCCTCCTTGTTTTCTTGCATAATGCTTATCAATCCAAGCATAAACACATTCTATATCACCAATAATCCAAGGTGTAAACACTATTCCTCAACAATATACTCATATAATCCCTTTTTTCTTGATTTTTAACATTATTATTTTCTCTTTGTTTCAATCAATCTCTTGGGCCCTTCCTGCATAATTTTTCATGTAGAATCTAAATATCAAATTGGATTTAACAAAATCACACTCTTTTCCCCTTAACTTCTTTTGGCTGGATAGTATGCTTTAGGAATCCAAAATTTCTATTTTTGATTCCAATGATTTTAAATACTTTTTCTTGATGTTTCTATATACAAAAACACCTTTTAAACTCATTGAAATCATCAAATCATATTGAAACAATCTCTAACATCAAGAACTCATAGTGGCCGAATAGGCCCCTTAAATCCCTAATTAAGGATTTCTTCTAAAACTCAATCCAAACATTAATCAAACATACCATTCCAAACTCATATTCATGGTTTTTATCCTTCTCTAAATCATTCTCAACCTGACTGAAATTGGACAGCATGTAGACTTAGGATTTTGTCATGAAATTTCAACTAAAATAACCCTTAAACTTGACCAAAATAAAGCTTAAACATACCTTCATGAATCCTTGCTTAAAGCTTGATGATTTCCCTTGGTCTTGCACATTTTTTAGGTGTTGTTTAGGTGAGTTTTTAGTTGACCAGAACCTGCCTTTGGTTTCACTAATTTTAGCTGAATTGTTGGCCTTTTAAGGGGGTACTTATAGAGTGAATTTTAGTCTCTATTAGCCTCTAAGTGTCCCTTTGGAATTTGAAGAAAGAAGACATGTGTACACCTTAAAATGCTGCAGAGATTTAGGAGTGTACAAGTGTCCCTTATGTAATAATGTTTAGGATAAAATTATGTGATATTTTGCATTATTTTGGCCCATAATCTTATGGCCTAAAATAATGTCCAATGGGCTAGAGAAAGAAGGGAGGAGTATCACCTAGCATTTCCAAATATTTTTTCACCCGATTTTGCCGTATTAGCTACAATTGCTGTCTAATTTCTAATAATATTTTTGGACATTCAAAAATTCATTTCTACCCATTAAAAATTATATTTTAATATATTAAGTTCCTATGAATTTTTTTAGAATTTATCTCAACCCCTAACTATTTATTTTGAATTTTTTTAAAATCAGGTTTTACTGATAAGACTTTGGTAATAAATATTATAAAATTAATTCTTTCACTTTTTGAGCTAAAAATAATTTTATAAACTCAAATAAATACTCAAATAATTTTTTCATATTTTTTGAGAATTATTGAGGCCTCTACATATTTAAAATAATTTTTCACTGTTTTTTTTGGAAAAATCTTTGTTTATAGAAAATTCTGTAATAATTTATTTTTATGCCTCAAATAGGGTTCCAAATCCTCTAATTTACCTGTTTAACATTTTTTTGGGAATTTTTTGAAATTTTTCTCTAATTTGTTTCATTTTGTCCTTCCTAAACTAATAAGTTAAAAAATATTAGTTCGAATAAAAGTTGGATCTTAACTCAAAAGTTGTTTCGTTTCTAAGTCTACTTTAGTACTTGACCTTTGTCTAATTTATTCTTCTCACTCCCAGGGTTAAAATTGGTGGGATGTGACATTACATACTCATTAGGTTCCTACGACAAGCCATATCAGTTCATGTTAAAACAAAAATCAGTTCAAGTTTAAAAGTACAATGCACGCAGTGAAATTAATAACTCCTAAATTGCATGTCCCTTCCATGTGTCTAAGTCTTGTGCTTTTGGTATCAACCACCTCAACAACTTGTGTTTATTAGCATTTTAGCACATGTATAATATAGTTCATTGTCATCGTTAAGCTCGTAAATGTCAACTAGGTTGTCAAAACTTTATCAATTGAATAGGGATCATCGTTCAATATTACTACCAGTTGCTCAGAAGCAGTTGCTATAACACTAAGGCTACCAGTAATTTGTTTAGAGGCAGCAACCTTTTTTTTCTTATTTGTGTCAGACGTCTCACCCCTCTTCTTATTTCCATAGCTTCCTGAACCACCTAGTCCAAGAGATGCGAGATTGTTTAAGTTACAACTAGCCAAGTCATCTGTTAGCCTTATGCTGGCTGTTAGCCTAATACCAAAATTTTCATCTTCATTGTCCTTAACCCTTTCTCTTGGTCTAACATGACTCTATAAACATTGTCATTGTTTTCTATGTCAGTCTATAGAGCAGGTGCCGGCTAAGGCTATGTGGTCGATGGTGCATATATATAGTCTCTAGAAGCCATAACATCTTTAAATATTTTCACCAAATTGGATGCAAACATCAACCCCTAATGTCTAAATTTCTTGAAATTAGGGTTCACCTACATTCACATAATTAGGTAGAATCAAGTGATGTTTGAACTGATATTTGAAATTAAAACTCAAGCAGTGTAAATAGTTACTAGTAATTTTCGTTGCCACCACTCATCAAAGGCCAACATCGTATTTGTGGCTGTATCATAACCTATGCTAGTCTCTCCAAACATCAGTGATTCCCACAACTTCCAATCTTTCCTCAATATGTCAAATCTATTCTTGAGTTGTTTCTTGTCATACTTTTTTCTGCTCCTTTCCTTAAATGTCTTTTCAATATTGTTCCAACTAGACCTTGCAAATAACGTTCCTTGTCATTCCTTTTTCCATATTTGCTCAACACAAGTATCGATAAAAATTTTAGTCTTGTAAGCATCCCATGTTGCTTTTCCTTTATCATTATCCATTTTTCTATGAACAATAATAAAGATAAGACTAGCTGAAGCAAGCAAAACATAAAAAATGTTCACATAAAAGCTATAATATTTAATAAATTAGTTATACCCACACAAAAATATATGTTATATGCATAGTCTTCAGCTAAATTTTAGAATATAGGCTAATGGGCCAACCATATAGCAAACGGTGATTAATTCATTGTTAACTTTCAAAGCCCAAACAAAATCCTTTTTATTCGTTGAAGGAATCCACAAGCATGATATGTTTTTTTTGTGAAATCCCCCTTAAACATCCGTGTATATAGCTTTGCTACTTAGTTATGAAATAGAAGAATGATTTCAAAATTCAAACATAAAGCATGGCATTGGCATCCAACTATATCACGCATGAAAGTGAATAATCATCACAAAACAAGAAGCAACGAGGACCGGAATAGTAAATCTAACCATCCCAGTTGAATCAGAGACTAGTTATTATCCTAAATCTAATCAGAAATTAATTTTATTGCCCCCAATCTATTCAGGTTTTGGCATCGACAACCGTAGAGGACCTGAATAGTAATCACAAAACAAGAAGCATTTTGTCAACAGGAAAAAAAATCTAATCAAATATATAGAATAAACATCTCTAGAATGATTCAGTAAAAACAAATTCTAATATGAGTATGGCGCCGACGAGAATGAAACCCTCATAATAAAATCATACAAAACATGATCTCTAGCACAGAACATCTAGTTTCTATTTATATATATCAATTTCTTTAAGAGAAAGATAAATAACATTAATCCTAGACAGTAACATAACAATTAAACATGTGGGAGAAGATGATAAACCTGAACATTAATATATTATAATTTAATTAAGATACATAAAAATATTTATATTTTAATTATGGAAACCTAATGTTCAATCTTTAAATAAATATATAGATTACAAAAATTTATATGTACATGAACTTTTTTCCCTATTATTTTTTTTTCTTCTCTTACCCATCACTCTTACTCTTGTTTTTGACTTTTTTCTTAATTATTGTCTCTCTTTTATGTGATCACTTGCCTCTCTCCTCTCCTCAAGCATCACAAGCCTCAAGGAATTTTTTCTCTATTATTTTTTTCCCTTTCTTCTCTTACCTATCACTTGTACTTTTCTCTTGTTTTTGACTTTTTTCTTAGTTATTCTCCCTCCTTCACATGATCACTTGCCTCTCTCCCCTCCTCACGCATCACAAGCCTCAATAGTTAGTATTGTCTTTTCACTTACACTTCCCACGCATCACCATTCAGAGCTCATGTTTGGAGGGCAGCTTTCTTTTACACTTTGTTCTTTCTTTCTTCACCAGCGTCTATGGCTTTTCCACATAGATCTGATAAGTTCTTTGCCATGCATAGATGGCAACAGTCTAATGAGTTATAGGGAAATCTTGCCACTGAGAAGAATGACAATGAGGAAGTGGTCAGAACAGCAATAGAGTTCAACCTTCAGAGCAAAATCCAGTAATGGTTTGGTCTATCTTTTTTATTTTTATTTTTTTAAAAAAACTTTTTGAAAGCACGGGAAGCTTTGGAACCAGAAACCCAGGTAGCCCACCTAGACCGATAGGTTACCTGTATTAATCCTAGTTTATTGTGGGTTAGATTGAGTTACATCGGTTTATTGTTATCTTGATTTTGTTAACCAACCAAATCGAACAAGTGACCGGTTCATTGGTTTTTGGCCTAAATTGACCAGTTCGGTCCAGTTTTTCATAACATAAGGATCATAGTAGATCTTGAACAAGCTGACAATAGAGTACAATAACTGTCTAGGTTGTAGTAGACCAAGCTTGAGGAAAGAGGTCAGGCCATAAAAGTACAATACCCCTATGGGGTGGAAGACTTAGATGATCAGAGATGAGTTTAAGATACGAAAGCCTCCTCAAATTGGTTAGCTAGTACAGAGAGAGTACCCTTGATTGGTCTCTAGGTACCTCTGTTGTCAATTAGACCGAGCTTGATTTTGTTCTGATTGATGAAGGAAGGTAAGTGGAGGTCAGAATTTAAAAGAAAAAAAGTCATAAGTCCTGGATTGTGCATACTCAGGCAAGCCAAATATGATATGAAATGTAGAAGAAAGGTATTAGAACCTTAAGACATAGAGAATGATAACAATGTAATGGAAAAGGTAAGGGCAAAGATAACGGCGTAAGTAGAAAAACATTAACAAAGGTAGAGTATGAAAAGCCTGAAACACCATGGTACGGGAAAATACCATGAAGAGAAGTACACTTTCAAGGCTATTATAAGCAAA
Organism: Neltuma alba; assembly: GCF_004799145.2. Taxonomy (NCBI): domain Eukaryota; kingdom Viridiplantae; phylum Streptophyta; class Magnoliopsida; order Fabales; family Fabaceae; genus Neltuma; species Neltuma alba. The sequence goes on from NW_021636506.1 coordinate 48,711, forward strand.
TGTGCCTAAATGATAGAAAGAATGTGAGAAACATAGATGAAGTGCCTTAAAGCAAGGGTCTTAATTGTGCAAATGTTAAAAAGCATGTGACGATGTAGTAAATGAGCACATGCCCCCAGGACTGAAACCTAGTCATAAAGCATGAAAGCCAAGTTTGAAGGCCAGAATTGAGTATTGCAAGGGAAAATTCTCCTTAGAGAAACTCTTGATAAGGGTTTGAGATCTGAGGACAAAATTTTATTGATAGGAGGAGGATTGTAACATACCAAATTTTGGGTCTAGAAGTATGAAAATTAGCCTAAAAGGGGTAAGTTACTGGACCCCATTTAGCAGGAGTTCCAAAAATATAAAATGGACATAATAGGGTTTCCAAAGACTAAACTACAAAGTGAGGAAGTTCAAGGATTAAAATGTGAATAAAGTTAGAGATTTCGACAAAATCTCAAGGCCTACGTATAAGAAAGGGAGATGAATGTGGGCTAGAGGTTGTGCTAGAGACCTCAAATGAATGATTCTTAAGGTTAAGTCTGAACAGGGACTCGATCGCAAAGTTGAGAAATTTCGAGCTGAAAAGGGTAATATTAGAAAATAAGCCTAGAAAATTCCAAAAAAAATTCAAAAAAAATCCCATAAAATGGGAACTAAGATTTTGAGGCTTATTTGAGGTTTCAAACAACAAACAAGTCAACTTCAAATTAGCTTTACTTGAATTTTAAAGATTTTGACACATTTTGAGGTATATAGATTGATTTAATTATTTGAGCCACAAGCAAATCTCAGAAAAGTAGGTAAAAATGGGGATTCATCAGTTAAGAGGCTATAAAAAATTATAAAATTAGTCTTATCTCCAGAAAAGATATGGGAACATAAGTCTCATAAATATAGTTATTATTACCTAATCAAAATTGAGAAAGACAAATTTAGATGATGGTGGCGGCATGGCATTGACTGCTATGAATGCAATGAAGGAAAGAAAAAGAGAATGATGTGATGGTCAAGAAACTAAAATTGAACCAGGCCCTAAAGTAGTGGAGGTAGTATTTCAAGAGTAAATGAGTCAAACTGGGGTCAACTCAGGGTCAAATTGGTCTTATTAAAATAATATAATTTACTTAAAAATAACAAAATACAAGAAAATATAATAATAGTTTGATTGTAATAATAATAAAGTATAATGATATTCAGATTTTGATCTTTACAATTCCTCAATAACCAAAATTATTAATCATTGATACTAAAATTATTATTAAAATTCATTCAAATTTATAGTGACTAAGATATTAGGGGCTGAATGAGGAAAAATAAAAGCAATAGCAATATAATCATATAAATCCATTCATCACTAGTTCACCTTGGTTTGACCAAGTTGATACTGGTTCTATTTCTAGCTAGCTTAGCACTCAAAATAGACTGGACCACTAGCTAGTTTACTGGTTTTTCAGTTTAACCAGCTAGTTTAGTTATCTTTTTTCCTCGGTGATGGTGTTATAGTGCCTTAGTAATAAACTTAAACTCCTTTTTGTTAGGGAAGTTCATGCTATCAAAGAATGAATAATAGATACTTCAAAAAGTATCAAATTATTATTTCTATAGAATTCTTATGCTAATGAATTTAATCCTTTCACAAGAAATTTCTAAAATTAATTTATAAGCATTCATGTGGAAAAGAAAATATTCCATGCTAATAGATTTAGGTCCACAACTATGGGTTTCATTATACGAGATCTTGTAGCACTTTCCAATAAGGCCCTATCAATTAGTATTATGCAAAAGAAATCACTTGTGGACATTAATATAATTAGATCTACTCTTTATAGACAAACTTGGGATTTACAGTCTCTGGTAAGATCAGTACAGGATCATGGGATCATTTTCTATCATATAGGAAGGGTTTGAATATAATTGACTTAATCAAAATAGGGAGTTTGAGTAAATGTTTTGTAAAAGTATAATTAAAAGGCTGAATTGGAAAGTAAGTAACAATAGCCTTTTAGATACCCATATCTTTGGATTCACAATTGATTTTGATATGTATAGGAGTGTTTGGAAACTTATAAAATAATTGAAAATAAAATAGGGGAAATGACTTGCTTTCTTATTAATGAAATTGGATATACACACACAAACACAAAAGTATGAAACTATCTACATAATTGAATAGTAACAGATTATATGATGCTTATAACTTATTATCTAAGAGAATGGTTATTCTATACTTGACACCCCCCTAAAACTTGAGCATGTATCATTTTCATGCCAAGCTTAGGGATGAGTTTATGGAAACATGTAAGAAGAAGAGGCTTAGTGAACACATCCTCTAATTAATCAGACGAATGAACAAGTAGAAGATAAATAATTTTGGCCAGAAGTTTCTCCGGAACTAGGTGATAATCAAGCCCTATGTACTTTGTCCTTTCATGGAATATAGGGTTTGTTGCTATTTGAAGTGCAGACTAGTTGTCACAATATAAAAAAGTAGCATCTAGATGTGAAGCATAAAAATCATTAAGAAGATATAGCAACCATTGAACTTCACACATTATAAAGGGTAGAGCTTGACATTTTACTTCAGATGATGATCTTTTGCTTCTTTGCTTTCTAGGAAATTAGAGAAGAACCATGAAAATAGCAAAGCTAGTGATAGACCTTCTAATATCTACACAATTGGCCTAATTTGAATCATTGAATGCTTTAAGTTTCAAGTTCAAATTAAAAGAGGGAAATAAACCCAGGGGAGGACTTGTTGCATCTCCAAACTTTATGAGTAGATTGAAGATAGATGTCTCCAGGATCATACATACACTAACTAAGCTACTGGGTAACAACTCAAATGTAATATGTGTTAGTGAGATATTACAGCCTATTAATGAGTTTCCTATGGAGCTGAGGATTATTCAGTAGAACTCCTTTGTCTCTAGAAAGCTTTAAATAAGGATCCATTGGTGTAGAAGCTGGTTTATGAGCTAGATAACTAGTATCTTCAAGTAGTTCAAGAGTAAATTTTTTTTGTGAAAGAAAATTGCCCTCTTTTTGATGTGTTAACTCCAAAGTAAGGAAATACCAAAGTTCATCAAGATCCTTGATGGTAAAAGCCTTATAAAGTTTCTTCTTTATGTGTGTAATTTTAGCCATGTCATTACTAGCTAACACAACATCATCAATGTAAACTAAAATCATAGTAAATAATGATGAAGAAGCAGCTTTGAAAGTAAAGAATAGTCAAAAACAGACTAGGTATAACTATAAGATAATAAAACTAAAGAAAGCTTAGAATACCATTTTGCAAACCATATTTGGTTTAGGGACTAAAAAAAACTTAGGAAGCTCTATATAAACTTTCTCATGGAGATCACTATGCAAAAAGGCATTATTACATCTAGTTGGTGAGAACCAAGTTTTAGTAGCAACAATATAGAGCAACATTCTAAGAGTAGTCATTTTAGCCACTAGAGAAAATGTATCGAACTAATCAAGGCCCTCTATTTGAGTATATCCTTTTGTAGTTTATCTAGGTTTATACTTATTAATATCACTGTTTGCTTTGAATTTAGTTTTAAAAACCCATTTGCAACCAATTATCTTCTAACTAGGTGATAGAGAAGTAAGAACCTAAGTTTGGTTTTGTTCAAGAGCTTTGATTTCTACATTCATACCATCCCTCTACTTAGAATGTCTAATAGCCTATTTATAGGATTTGGGATTAGGAACAGAAGGGAGAGCTAGCATAATGAAACATCCTACCTTTAACCTCTTAGAGTACATGTTTGGAAACATTATGGTTCAAGCGGATCAAGAAACAAGCCCGTAAATTGAAAATTTGCGGCAAAATTGAAGCTTTTCCCAAACTTTTAGTCCAAGTCACAACTTGGAACCTCCAGGTCGCGACTTGAGTCCACAGAATGTCCGGATTGCGACTTGGTACTTTTTGATCATAACTTGAAGTCATGGAGGCCATTTTTACTTCTAGGTCATGACCTCAACTTCACAGGTTGCAACATGGGGTCACAGAGAGCTTTCGGGTACTATTCACTAAGCATTTTTCAGATTACAGGTCTAACTTCGAGAGGGCATAACTCTTAGCACACACATCCATTTTAAGTGATCTACCACTTATTTTAAAGCTCAGGATGTGTACTTTAATTATTCCAAATTTGATGACTTAACTCATACATTTGATAGATCAAACTGGAGCTTGAAGCTAGCTACTCCAAGACCTGCGTTTTATCCATTAGACAATTCTTGCTTTAATTTTTCTTTATTGTTTTGGCATGCATAGCTTGGCCCTATCCTTTCCCATTCATTCTTATACCTTTTCATTCATGCCATAAACATTCTAAAAAATTACATTGCATTATTGTCATTCATATACATAATTTACACAATAGAAGAATTATACATTAACCAATAGCTTCAATTATTAGCATGAATAATTCTCTACTTTCTTCTCCTTCCTTCTCATGCTCTCCTTCATGCAATCATTGTCCATCATACTTGACCTAAATGGTTGGTTAGGGAGGGGAGAGATTCAGGAGAATCTTAGTAGCAAACAGTAACCACCCAAACATACATGGCAAGCTTAGCATTTATAACATGCTTGCAACTTAACATCTTTATAACATAATGACATGTTTGGTAATCATCATGCATTTATCATAAAACACATATGCCTATGACATATTTCAAACACATTCACAATCACAACACATGAGTTCATAAAATCATATAAATGTTATACATGCAAGCAAATACCAAGCACATAAGAGTAAGGTCAAGTTTGCTACCTTGTGTCTTTAAACTTTCTCTTTACCTCCTCTTGCTCCCTTTGCTACCAACTATTAAGGTTGCTTGCTCAACCTTTGCCATTTATCTTTCTCAATGTCTCATGACCCTAAATACATCAACACATTATTTCTATTCATTCATTAGAGGTATGGTAATCAACAACATCAACACTTTGTTTTCTTTGAGCTATATTGACTTCTAACTTTTGAGCTTGATTTCTAACTATTCTAAAATTAATTCCACATGCTATTCCCACACAATATTGCATGTAAAATCTATTTCCAAGTTTAAAATAATCAAAATCAAACTCCTTCCCCATGAACCAGTCTTGATCGAATAGTATGCCTTCAGAGTCCAAAATTTTCATTTTCAATTCTAATGCTTCCAAACTTATTTTCTCACCTTTACCCCACACAATTTTTTCATTTTAAATACATTAGAAGCATTAAAATCATCAAAATCACATCCTAGGTATAAGAACCAGGTCTGGCTGAGTTACTATTCAAGTTGCACAATCATGAAATTCAACTAATTTCAACATAAAACCGATTGATTTATGTTCCTTTCAAGGCTTTGAACATTATTCTAACATCAATTTCATCTTTTCCTACTCTTAAGAATTTCATGCAGCATAATCTACTAGGGTTTCAAGCTCCTAAAAATCATTAAAATCCGTAACCAAGCTCAACAACAACAAGGGTAGTGAAAACTACGTAAAAAACCATGAACATACCTTGTTTTGGAGCTTGATCTTGCATATGACCACTTGGCATTTCTTTCTCCCTCTTCTTTATCTCTCTAGAAACCATTTTGCCAGAGCTTTCCCAAGGTTTCCATGAGACTAGGATGAAAATGAGCGAGGGGGGTATTTATAGAAAATAAGACTGAATCTGAGCCGTTGATCTTAAAAATGTATGACTTGATCTGAACCGTCCATTTTATCTTTTAATTTTATGGTGACAAGTGTCCTATGACATCATACTTACCTCATCATGATGACATCATGCTTACATCATCAAGCCAAATGTCCCCATTCTAACCGTACACGTATCTTGCATCCGGCCGTACACGTGTCTTGTATCCAACCGTACACGTAATACATTCTTTTTCCATCTAACCGTATACTTGTCTCCTCCATATTCCTTCATCATTTTGGCATTAAAATAGGGAGTAAATTAATATAAAATTAGTGCAAAATACAACCCTTAGGTATTCCTCCACCTATCTTGCCATTCTACACCATATAAGGTACTTTTTCAGGCCCTAACTTACCCGGGACCACTTGGACATGTTCTAACACCATTTTCTCACCTCTAATAAATCCACATGGCATTATATAACATGCCAAAAGAGGGAGTGATGCTCTTCCCTTATTCTTCCATTAAAATAATTAAAATAATTAATAATATTTATTTCGAAGTGATCTTGACTAAATTCTTTCTTCCGATCCACAACTCTGAGAATCTATCTCCGGGTACCAATAATATTTATTCATCACAAGAAATTCCTCTAATTTTTCTTAAGTCAAAAGTCAACCTCTAGATAATTGACGTTGACTTTCCCCTAATAGTATATAAATAGGCTTTAAATTCTATTAAAGCCAACCTCATCACTTTTTGGGGATAGAATTATTTTTAAAACCTGTGATAATTTCTCAAGTATTTCTGCTCACATTTTCTTCCAATTATCTGAGGCATCCCTATACTTTAAATAATTTATTTTTAATAATATTCAAAATCAGTCAAAACCCTAGAAATTTCATAAATTCCTTCCAGGGGCATTTCATTATTTTAGCCTTATACAGGCCTTTGAACCTTATTCCTATTTTTTTGAAATTTTTCTAAGGTATTCAGACCTTAACCTGTCATTTCCCATTTTTAGGGATTTTTCTGGGATTTTCAGGCATAATTTCCATTTTTACCCTTACCAGCCCCAAAATTTTACAAAATTATAATTTTGCCCATGGTTTGGCTTAACCTCAAAATTCACCTTATTGAGGCCTCCAACATAACCTTTGGTCTATATTTATCTCTATTTCTCATTCTTGGGTCCCAAGACTTCATCCAAGTCTCTAACTTCCTCTTTTCTCAGCCCCAGAAAACTTTCCCTTTGCTATTTAATCCCTAGGAATTCCTCTATCCTTCCAAGAAATCTCTGGGACCTTTACCAAAAGTGGTCTGGTGGCCTACCCAATTCAGGCTAATTTCGGTACTTCTAAGCCCAAAGTTCAGGATGTGACACATAAAACATTTGTAAGAGAAAGAGTGGAATATGATAAAACATAGGATAAGGGATAATGAGGATTACCTTTACCTGATGATTAGTTAGTAGAAAATATAAGGGCATAATGGTAGTCATGTAGATATGCGGATGGATGATGAGGTCTGGATCAATGTCTAATAGGTTGTGTGGTGAGGTGAGACAGAGAATAAAGAAATAGAATAAGTAAAAGGATATGAAGTGGGAGAAGAAACAACTTGTGGAACATTAGAAGAATATAGAGGAAAATCATCATTTAGAAAAGACAAAGAAGGTTGTATACTGGGAATTGAAGGTATTAATGAAAACAAAACGGGTCTTACAGATTTAGATTTCCAAAAGGAAAAAAAGCTCACGAAATACATCTTGTGATAGAAAAAATTGATTATTCTATAAATCTAGCAATAAATACTTTAGAACTAGAAGGAAAACCAAGGAAAACATAGTTTCTAGCTCAACGATCAAATGTCACATGATTATTTGTCAAAGTAGATGCAAAACATAATGAACTAAAAACTTTAAAATGAGAATAAGAAGATGAAGTGTTAAAAAGTTTATAAAATGGTGTGAAATTTTGAATAAGAGGTGAAGGAAGAATAGTTATGGTATAAGTGGAATACATAAAACCAAAAGACCAATAAATTATTAAAAGATTTGGCTAAAAAACTAATGCTCTAGAAACTTTTAATATGTGCTAATGTTTTCATTCCACAATATGGTATGAATCCTAATACGAATCAGCAACAATATTGAAAGAAAAGAAGAATGGTTGGGTTAAATCCTTACGCTGATATTTGAATTAGTTTGAATAATTTTAAATTTTTTTAATTTGATTATTTTAAGAGTTTGTTAGCTAGATAAATGGGTTCATAGCTATTGAACAAGTCCACCAACATCTCTTAGTAGTCCTATAAATATATTGGGGATATATGTTTATTTTTCATATTTATTTAATTATATTTTCTGCCATCGTCTTTGTTTACTACTGCTGATAGCCCCATAATGGTGAAACAGTAGAAAATTGTCTAAATATGTCCTTCATCATTCCCTCCTCCCCCTCTCCCCTCCCCTACCTCCTCCCTCGCCGCCTCCCTTGCCTCCGCGTCCTTTCAACCAGCTACTTGCAAGAGTCGCTACGATTGATCACGGCCTCTACTATGTGGTATCTCACTTCTACGCTCTCAACAATAAGGTTGAACTCCTACTTGATGATAGGCACATCAAGAGTCTGATGACATAGATGACCCTTTTGTTGCCTCCTCCTCCTTATCCAGCTACTAGGTTTTTTATATAATATAAAATGTAATCTTTGTTTAAATATTTTGTGAAGGTAGCCTCTGCGACCCCCACCAATTATATATAACATATGATCTATTTTGTGATGATCTGCTCTTGTCTTTGTTTCTTTTAACATATTTTCTCTTCTCGATCAATAACAACAAACATTAAAACTAGGGTAAAAAACTTTCTTAGTTTAAAGAAAGAGAAGAGCTGGTAATTGGTTATTTTTTGAGAGTCTTTACGTTAGGTGTTGTTAAGTTTGATGTGACATTTAAAATTAATACTATTTCTCTCGTGTTAGATGTAAAATGGATTTTTAACACCAGTTTCTATGTTAATTGGTGGTAAAATTTTGCCATAGCTATAAATAAGGCCCTCCCACCCTAAGTCTTGCAGCCTTAGCTTCACAATCTCATAATATAGAAAGGCATACTCTAACCTTTAGAGCTAGGTGGAGATGGCGTGGAGTGTTTAGTCATCTTCCATTGCTCGTCATTACTATCGCTATCTATTGCTTTCATTGTTCTATTCTCATCATAGGTAACATCATTATCATTTTATTTCTTCCCTGATCTATTTGCCTAAACCATAACACTGATCTCTTTCTATGCGAGATCAGCTTTGAATATCTATCCATTAAAAGTTGCAAGCTATCTGAGGCTTGAAGCATCATCATTGTACCTGGTCCATTGGACAGGATGAGGAACTTGAAAAAGTATTTGGTCATTCAATCATGATCAGATTTCGAGTTGCAGTACCTTGAATGGTCAAGTACTTGTCAAAAATCTAGCTTATCCTTGCAAAAGGAGCTAGCCTTCATTTTCTTTCTCCCTATCGACTACTAGTTTGGTCGTTCATTTTTTTCCCCTTGTGAGCTATTTTCCTAAACCAAGATAGTATTTAGTTGTTAACTACTAGACTTTTTATTTTCATAGTTTCTTTTGTTTGGCAAAAGAAATAATATTCAGTCATCAAAAGAACTAGTTAGTATGAGAAGTGGACCTTTTTATGTAAATTTTTATTGGTTATACCAGTTGGTATAATAACTACTATTAAAATCATAGTTTTCTACATCAGTTTCCTATCTAGTGTAAAAAAGAGTTTACTTTTAACGCTGCCCGTTATAACACTAATTGTCTTTTCAATGTTAAATGTCCATTCTGACCAGTGTAAAAGACATTTTTCCTAATAGTCATAGAAATACATTTCTCTTGAAAGGAAAGATTTTAGTCAAAGAGATATCTGAAGAAGTTACTTTTGAAAAACCAAAATGATGTTACTTGTCGTATCCTACTAATTTTAACCTTAGGAGTGTAAACAATAAATTAGTTAGAGGGCAAAGAAGTAAATAGATTTAGAGTCGAAACAATTTTTGAAGTGAGATCTTACTCCTGACCGGACTGATATTTTTGAAATTATCAATCTAGAAAGGGCAAAAACCTCTGTTTGCAGAAAATTCTGTAATAAATCATTTTTATGCTAATCATTCCAGGGCCTCAAATATGGTTCCAAACTCTATAGTTTATTTTTCTATGATTTTTTTGGAAATTAATTTATGTAGGCCTCAATAATTATTTTATGTAAAATAGAAAAAATCGGCCAAAAACAATTATTTTAAACATATGTAGGCCTCAATAATTCTAAAAAAATATGAGAAAATTACTTGAAAGTTTATTTGAGATTATAAAATTATTTTCAGCCTCTAGAAGTGAAAGAATTAATTTTAGAATAATTATTACCGACATCTTATTGGTAAAGCCTGATTTTGGAAAAAAATTCAATACAGGTAATTAGAGGATGAAATAAATTCTAAAAAAATTCAGGGACCTTCCTATATTAAAAGAACATTTTTAATGGGTAGAAATGAATTTTCGGAGGTCCATAGATATTATTGGAAATTAGACGGGAATTTCAACTGATACGGCGAAATCAGATTGAGAAATGTTGGGAACTAAAAGGTAACACTTCTTCCTTCTTTTTCTAACCCATTGGGCATGATTTTGGGCTAGGAAACTCTAGAAATTTTGTGCCCTAAGTGGCCCATATGATTTAAGAAATAAAATAATGAAAAATTAGCACATGGTTTATCCTAAACACATAATTACATGGGACACTTGGCTTGCTCCAATTTTCTACAGCAGAAGAGAGTGGACACATAGCGTTTTAATCCAAATTTTTGTGGGACACTTGGAAGGTAAGGGAGGCCAAAAATATGTCTATAAATACCCCTCCCAAGCCCTTCAAAAGTTGGTTATTTTGGCACATTATAGGGGGAAGTTTTTGCTTAAAAAAAAAAACTAAACTTAGAGAGCCAAGAACACACTAAAATTGGCCAAAAATTATCAAACAAAGATTAAGGATTAATCAAGGTATGTAAGACCTTCTATTTGACTATGTTTCTAGTTTGTTTCAAGTAGCGTTTCATGGCCAAAAAATCTTAAGTGTGATGCTGTCCAGATTTTGAATTGAATAGGAATGATTAGGAAAGGATAAAAATCATGATTTAGAGCTTGGATTAGCTTGTTTCGTTGATGTTTGGATTGATTTTAGAAGAAATTCCAAATTCCCTAATTTAGGGAACCTATGCAGCCAAGCATGTTTAATAGGTTAGAGATTATTTCAGATTAATTTGATGATTTCAGTGAGTTTAGAATGTGTTTTTGTGTGGAAAAACACCAAGAGAAAGTGTTTGAAAGCATTGGAATCAAGAATGGAAATTCTAACCCTAAAATATATACTATTCGGCCAAACTCGATGTAATAAGGAGGAGTTTGATTTTGATGAAACTAAGTTGATATTTGAATTCTACATGAAAAATTATATAGGAATGGCCCTTGAGACTTGTCCAAACAAAGATGGAAAATTAAAGTCAAAAGTCAAAGAAAATGGGGTTATAGAGTTATCTTGATACCTAATGGTATTTTATGTGACATTGTTGATAGTATGGCATCTATTTATACATGAATTAATAGGCACTAATCAAAGAAACATGGAGGAACAAGAAGAACTAAAGGATGCCGAATATTTGAACAATAAAGAGGTAGCAATGAACATGCAATTTGAATGCTAACCTGCTTTACTTGTCTTACTATGTCTTCCTTGTTTTTTCTGTGCCACGGTATGGTAAAGCTAGATAGATGATAATGTGATTAACTCTATGCATAATGTGTCTTGGCTTTATGCAATGTTGAGTGGTTAAATGGTATGTATACTTGTTCCCTTTCTATAGCATAAGAGCATATTAGTATGCATGATATTTAGTTAGTGACATATGCCATTCTTGCATTGCATGTTTAGCATGATTATTATGGTTTTTGCTAGTGAGATTTCTATGAAATCTCACTCTTCCCATGTTTAATTAATCAACAATTTAGGAGTTGGAACATTCAAGAAGAAGGGCAAGGAGGTTATGATGGAATGAGGATTGACTATGCTTATTTGATTTATGATCTTATGTGAACTTGTCATGTAAATTTGTAATAATTTATGTTTGGAGTTTGAATACTTGTATTATTGATATTGATAGCTATAATGGACTCGAATATGGTGTTTGAACACGTGGTAGGTGAATGGAATAACCATATGATGTCAAGGAAAAAGAATAATCAAGAAAAACCATAAAAAAGGGGATAAATTAACCTTAATAATGCCTAAATTTCATGCTAACGTAATTCTGGTCAAATGAATGGATTTTGGGATAAAACTTGACAAATGTATAGATCATATTTTTATTTTTAAAACAAGTGATATATCATTAAAATTAGAGTTTTGTACAGAAAGTTGTGCCTATCTAAAGTTAGGCATAAATTCTAAAAAATTGGAAATTTACCATATGAATAGTACTATTTTGCGCGAATTATGGGAATGATTGATAAAGGCTTGGTACTAGAGAGTATTTTTTCTCTAATTATCATATTAAAAGCTTTAAATATAACTTAGAATCACCTCATTTTGATTTTTTTAAAATTAGTTATGATTTTTTAAAGTTTACCTTTAGTTTAGGGTTACATGTGTAACCTAAATTTAATGAATTTTGAATTTTTCTAACTTAAGGTCATGATAAGTGATTCCAATTGATTCTATTTGAAATGTTGTATGGTCTAAAAGGAAGGTGTTGCATTACTTGATCAGGTACTCAAAGTAAACAAGTTTAATCACCAAAATCATACTTACTTGGTTACTTACTCAAGTAAAACTCAAAAGGAAAACTTTTACAAAAAGTTCAAAAACTGAAAATACTTTTAACCTAAAATATTTGACACTATCAAACTGATCGTAACATTATTCCTCTTTTTGAATTTGATGATGACAAATCCTTTATGAAAAATAAGTTCCAAGTTAAATATAACAAACATTTTTCATAACCATCTCTCCCCCAGTTGACATTACTAAAATGTTTGAAGAGTAGTTGAGAAATCGTTTCTCCTATCATCAAAAGGAATATATCACCCTTCTCTCTTAACGTGATGCAAATATAGAAAGGTTTTTCATGAAAGCAAATAAAGCAGGAAAAAATATAACGAGTTTAGAAATACTCATTTAGATTCAGCAAGTTGATGAATTGATCCATGAAGTCCATTGCCTTCCTTTCTCACAATGTCAGATCATCCTCTAATATATATTTTGGTTGAATCCAAGATTCTTCATTTTGATATGAGCATCTCTTCACAATTGGCATGTTAGGCTTAGTGATCATTCATATCGGTGTATCTAATATCTCTTTGAAGTTTGATGCTAATAATCTTTTGAACTTCAATTACCTTCTCCTTTTTTTTCATTTCTTGATTGCATATTAAATTTTTAATTCTAAAACTTGATAATTCTTCCTTGTAGTTTACTGAAGGACTTTCTTTTAGATATCAAATTCTTCTGTCATAAATTCAACAATTTTCTTGCAAGGCCAATAGTTAGTACAATCAAATATCAAATGTATAAAAAATCCTTTTTGTATGAACTTTTAAAGAGAAAATTATAAAGAGAAAATACAAGAGCAACTCGTCATCAAAACTAATCAATTAACAGTGAATGCTGATGAGTATGCTATTTTGACAAAGAAGATAAGCTTTTAAGATATAAGATACATGTGAATGTGAAGCTCTCCTGTGATCAATACATTAAAAGATAAGAAATTTTGGACATAGTTAGATTTGAATCTCTTCAAGTCAAGTAGCAAAATAGCAGTTGGTTTTTGAAAACATTTTGAAAATGATTAAGCTTTAGTGAATTTATTCATATAACCCTTGATAACTCGAGTCAAAGTAACAAAACTTATATCTCAAACTAAAATGACAAAATAGAAAAGTTTCAAAAAGATATAACTACTATTCCAAAATTTTACTTGAGATCTTCTTTGAGTCTTCCATTACTCAAGTACTTGCCTGAGTACTCTAATTTAATTGACTTAATTGCAGCTTAGTTGCATTAGTCCTTGCTTACTTGAAGACTGTTTAACTTGGTCTTTACTTAGAGATTTGCTCAAATACAATCTTGGATTATAAATGTTTTGACACTTAAGTCCCTTCATTTACTCACCTGAACTTATTCAAGGGCTTGAGTAAAATCTCTTTTCTTCTTTCTTTCATTGATTACTCAAGTACATGTTGCTCCAGGACTTATTCAAGTAAAGCAATTAGCTTAACATACTCTGTTTTGCTCTTTTTTTTTTTTATCAACTCTAACATATATTCAGTTTTCCTATAATATCTCCTAAATTATAAATCCTTTTGATATGAAACTTGATTCATATAAAGCTAGACTCAAAATAAGATTTGTGGACACCAAGATCAGCTTCAAAGAGTTTCATTGAAGGAGATATACTACTCAAAATATGCCACTGAGATTTAATACCTTGTCTCTGACCTTTAATCACAATGTTAATCACAACTTTCAAAATATAACGAATTTTAGAGTAAGACCTATTGCTTTTAAAAGTATACTTAAGAGCCTTTTGGTGATAGGTCATTTGTGAAATTTAGAGTTGAATTAAGAGAATAATGGCTACTCAATTGACCTCTACTAGCTTCAGACTCAAAAGTACTCAAACATATCTTCGAGTCAAAAACATGAAGTTTAGTTTTCTAGTTCTTGTACTCAGGTAACTCCAAAATGACAAAGTGACTTTATTTAGATACTTATTAAAGCCATCCCTCATTTTCTATATGATTCCCAATCTTACTCGAATAAGTAATCGAGCCAAAGATAGTCTTTTCATACTCTGTTTCGTTGATGAATTTGAAATCAAGTCTAAAAGTTTTGATTCTCCATCTAAACATGTTTGATACTTATGAAAATGTCTTAGATCATCTAACAACATGTTTAGTAGGTGATTAACTCACAATAGATTTATGATGTGAAGAGTCATCTTTTGTTAGAAGCTTTTAATGGCTAGTTTCAATGGTCACATGCTTCAAGCCAAACAGAAAAGAGATGCTTAATGGTCAAATACTATTATCATCTATAAATAGAAGAGCATTAAGATTCACAGAAAGAAGAGAGATCAAGTATGCACATAATGTCAAAATGTTGAGATTTTGAATTTCTCACGTCTACAATTAAAGCTCCATAATTATGTTCTCATCATGCTTTAGTGTTTAAGAAAATTTACTTCATAGAGAATAGAATGCTTTCATTGTAAACATCAATCTTTATGAGAGTTACTCAAGATAAAGGGATCTTGAGTAGGAAACAGATTGTAACCTTACAAGTTGTAAGGAAGAGAGGTTCTCAAGTACCAATAAAAAACTTGAAAGAGTTGTAATGGTTCTTAAGTACCCACCCAATTTGAACTTGAGGGATATAGTGGATTGAAAATCTCAGAGGTCTTTTGGTGACTAGATGTAGGTTTAATCAACACCCAATTTAATCCCTTCTTGGGTAATAAGCCATTCTCACATAGCTATGGTAGAACAAAGGTATTGCAACATTGATTTCATAAATAGAACCAAATCAAAATTCAAAGCCTGAAGGAAATCCATCTTTCTTATAACAAGTCTCTTTGGTATGGCAAGGTTTCCCATGGTAAGAGCATTGGTTTTTTAATGAACCACCATTCAGCTTGGCAAGACGTGGTGGGCCTTTATTACCATAATCTTCGTTTTTGAAGAACCAAAAATACGAAGAACGATTTCTCTTTCTTGTTGAAGAACCAAAGAAAATACTCAATTGATAAGAGGAAGAGGATCAAGAAGCATAATCTTAGATTTTACTGAACTATTTTTTTCATTCAAACCTTTCAAAAATCTAATTACAAAAGCCTCCTCCATATGAGTGCAAGCACTCTAATTGATCCATATGAGCAAGCCTTAATAGGACGGATATCAGTGAGTTCATCCCAAAGAATCTTTAATTGAGTATAATACTCACTTACACTCAAATTTCCTTGCTTCAAACTATAGATCTCCTCTTATTTTTTGGCCTGACATAGACCTCCTCTTAAAGATCCATAATTCTAATATTAAACTAAGAATACCTCAATCGAAGATCATTCCAAATCTCTGTAGTATCAAGCAAGATGATGCTCTTAGCGATTGTGGGAGAAAGCAATTTCGTAAGCCAAACTTGGACAAGGTTATTACACCGTTCCCATGCCAGAAACAAAGGATCGATAGATGGCGAATGGGAGAAAGAACCATCAAAAAATTTAAGACTGTTCTTTACCAACAAAGCCATTCTCATGGCGTGCAACCATCCATGGTAATCAAATCTGTCTAGTAGTGGAGCAATTAAAACTAGGGCAGAGTTCTAGTTTGGATGAATGTAATATGGACTAGACTAGTCAATAGGGGAATTGGAAGCCATGAGAGAAGCTTTGAACAAGGACGAAGAAAGAGAGATGGAAAAATCAAAGAAGGAGAGAAAAAAGGAAAATGTGAAAGAAAGAAAAAGTAAAATCACAAAAAGAGGCTTCAGAAGGCTCGTGATGCCATGAAACTAAATGAGGGGGGAAATGACTTGCTTTCTTATTAATAAAATTGGATATATATATATATATATATAGACACACACAAAAGAGTATGAAACTGCATACACAAGTGAATAGTAACGGATTGTACAATGGTTATAACTTATTATATAACAGAATAGCTATTCTATATCGGACAATAATTATGATTTTGAATTTACAACCTATTTCAGCTATATACAAATTTTTTCTTTTTCACACATAGTTAAACATACATTGTACGTAGCTAAAGAAGAGTTAAACTCTTCGTTTGTCAAAAAACAAAAAAAGAGTTGCACTCAATCAAGAATTTCGGTCCTTAGCCACCTTTCTAATTAGGGATACTTGACCAATTTTCCCATCATTTTTCAGTCATGTTTTTCCAAGCACACGTTTAAGTTAAAAGTGATTCACAATTCCTACTTGTCTTAATTTGATTTTAAAAAATTTTGTTCCTTTTTTTGCCAATTTTCTTTTTTAAAACGGAACAAAATCTGATCCTTTTAACTTATTGTACGTAACTTTATTTTTTGAAAAAACAGGAAATTAGGTATCCCCAGCAACGTAAACGCAAGTTAAGCAGAAAATGTAGATAAATTAATATCCAGGTCCCAAAACATAAGAAATTTGTTAGCATTAACGAATTAAAACTAATTAACTACTGTGACCATTAAATCATGATTGTTAATTATTCATTGGTTTTTATTTTGATATATTAAAAACGGTATTAGGCCAATTAACATATTCCTTTTTGGGAAAAAAAAAAAAAGCATATTCTGTTGGCCATCAACGGCTAATGAACATATTAAACATCGCTAAAATAGGAAGATTTAAATATCAGTTTCATAAATTAATGAGCTTTTGTGGCTTAACATTCTTTAATTTTTGTCCGCTATATAAAATATTTAGGTGCATGCATATTGTCGCGCATATTGTAGATAGAAATAAAATATTGGGTTAAGGTGCGCCCAGCACCCTGAACTATTTTCCTAGGTGCACCTAGTGTCCTAAAGTAATTTTCGGTGCATCCAGTGTCCTAAACTAATTAAAACGGTGCATCCATATCTCGGGCTAACAGAAAAGTTAAGTTTGACTGTTATTTGCTGACTCAGTCGAAGGTTGACCGACGTGGCGGACACGTAGGCGTCTAATGTGTATTATTTTGATGGGCCAAGGTGTGCCAGCACCCCGAACTATTTTTTCAGGTGTGCCCAGTGTCCTAAAGTAATTTTTTTATGTATCCAGTGTCCCAAACTAATTAAAACGGTGCGTCCACATCCCAGGCTAACAGAAAAGTCTCGTTTGACCGTTATCTTATTGACTCGGCTAAAGATTGACAGAAAAATCCTACATGGCAGACACACAGATGTCTGGTGTGTATTATTTCGACTAAAGCTCCCAAGACGAGCCCGGTAGCAGCAGGTGTTTTTTTCGAAAGGCAACAACGATGTCAACTAAGTGACCAGGGGAAAGTTCACTATGTTCTAGGAGGAGGAAAACAAACACGAGTCGGATGAGGAGTTAATAGAGACGGAGATGGAAGTGTGTGGTGAAAGAAATGGGATAAAATCTTAAAGACAAGGATGGGATTGAATGGGTGGTACATCTACCAAGATTTAAGAGGGTGGATTGGTAATTTTTCTTTTTTTTTTTTAAGTTTTAAAACTGGCAAAAGATAAATGTTAGAAGATGAGGAAATAAATTGAATTTTCAGTCAAAATAGTACACATCAGACGCCTGTGTGTCCACCATCAAGGATTTTTCGGTCAACCTTCAGCTGAGTTAGTAAGGTAATAGTCAAACGAGACTTTTCTATTAGCTTGGGATGTGGACGTATCGTTTTAATTAGTTTGAGACACTAGATACACAAAAATTACTTTAGGACACTGGGCGCACTTGAAAAAATAGTTCAGGGTGCTGGGCGCACCTAAAAAATTGTTCGGGGTGCTGAGCGCACCTTGGCCTGTCAAAATAATACACATCAGATGCCTACGTGTCCGCCACGTCAGTCAACCTTCTGCTGAGTCAGCAAATAACAGTCAAACTTAACTTTTCTGTTAATCAGAGATATGGATGCACCGTTTTAATTAGTTTGGGACACTGGATGCGCCGAAAATTACTTTAGGACACTGGGTGCACCTGGAAAAATAGTTCGGGGATCTGGGTGCACCTTAACCCTAAAATATTACACAAAACATTTAAGAGAAAAGAAACTCTAAATAATCGGATAAACATTCTCTCAAACTTGGATCAATGCAACAATAACAATGAGGACATAAAACCAAAAATAAAAAGCCAAAGAATACGCGGTAATAAATCCATATGGACTCGCTGGTCCAAAAAAAAAAATCAATGCGGACACGAAAAAATATTATAAAGGAAGAAAACATTAAACAAAAATAAAATAAAATACGAATTGAATTAAGTATGTCCCATTATAGAACAAATATGGAGGCACTAAATAATAAATGTGAAAAGAAATAAAATTAAAATTCAGATGCGGTTTTCGCGGCTGAATGGACGCGGAAGGTCAGGTTCAATGTTCTCAAATTGACGCACACGTAAACGGGGGACCCATAAAAAAGTTATAAATAATTAAAAAGCAGGTTCAAGTTGTCAACTTGTAAATTTAATCAAACTAATAAATAGTAAGATATAGAACCATATCATATAAATTCACCAGAATATATCTTTATTATATAAAATCATAAAAATTGGGAAATATTTTTAATTTATATCTAAATTTTATTTGAATAAATCTCATATCATACTAACTTATTATTTTTTTATGATAGAGAGTATGAAAATAAGACACTATCTATATCTACTCAAAGAATTCATACTGCACTACTTCTGATTTTAATTATAAGAGTTAGTTGATTAATTTGAGAAGATTAAAAAAAATAAGTTAAGTTGGTTATTTATAATAAATAGGTGTTGTCTTCCCTAAAATATCTTTACTAATCAAATGTATTTCCTAGAACTATTATTATTAGAAGGACTAACTTTAGAAAATAATATATAAACATAAGAGATAAAGTGGATTAGGGTCTTATATTTAAAATCAAAATAAATATCAAACAAGATCTTATATTAAGGGTCAGAGGTAGTATCATCTTATAACGTTCAGAAAACCTACGCTTAAATAATTATATAACATAATTAAAAAAATACCAAGGAATGGATTCATTTCTTCTATTTTATTAGATGTATTGGCATTTTGTTATTTAAAAAATTTTAAAAATTTATTCTTAAGTACTCGTAGTTTTATCCTATTCTTAATAAAATTTTTATAGTTTTTTTTATTAGTTCTTTTTCCTCAATTATAAACATTAGTTATTAATTATATCTCACGTAAATGCTGACTAAACCGTATGTAAGTTACCATATAAGATACAAATGAAACAGAAGATTATGAAAATAAAATGATTGAATAAAATTTATTTATTATCAACGTAATAAAAAAGTTATTATATTCATAATAGTCTCTTTGCATTTATATATAATGGTTGATTTTGATTTTGTTTATATCTATGTGATAAATTTAATCCGATTGTATATGCTGAGTGAGTGCCACGTAATTAACTACTAAAGTTACTTTCTCTTATACATTAACAAATTATAAATAAACGACTAATTAATTGAAGAAATTGTAAGAACTCAATAAAAAAAAATTGCAAAGACATGAATACAAATTAGGTAAAACTGTAAGGATTTTCACATTAATTTTTCCTAAAAATATTTCATATCTATTATAATTTTATAGTCAAAATATCTTTTAAAAAATTTTTAATCAAGCTTTTTAAGAACATTGCAAGAAGAAATAACAACTTTTCTTGCAAAAGACAAAAAAAAATCCCACCTCGCTCTGCATTCTTGAGTGGGGAGTCACTTAGGGGGTGTTAGATGAAACCAAACTATGGTTTAGAGAATAGCTTCTGGAAAATAGATTTTGGGAAGAATAGATTTTGTGAAAAAGTGATTTTGAGAAATAAGAGTGTTTAGGTAGTTGTAATCAGAAGCACTTTTTATATATACAAATTACTAAAAAAAGCATAAGTTAATATGATTAATTACATAAAAGATAGATTTTGTGATATATTTTAATTTGAAGAAATAAATTTATTAATAATATATTTTTTACCAACATAATTAATAATATATAAAAATGTAATTAATAAATAATTAATATATGTATATATATTTATAAAAAATAAGATTAAATTTGTTTATAGAAAAATGAATAAAGAAGTGTTGTAATAATTAAGATGTTGCATCGATATAGATCATTTGTAATAGGTTTTTTTAACTACATATTACCAGTCTAGTCAAAGCTTTCCTTCAATGAAAGTTTAAAACCTTGTCTACATATTAACTCTCCAATTAGGTTTTGTATTAAGGACCGGAGTAATAATCTTATATTTAAGACCAATATTAACTCTCCAATTAGATCCTATATTAAAGATAAGAATAATAAATTTAGGGAAGGTAGTAATTATTAATATATATAATATAAAATTATGTTTTTGGAAAAATGAATAATTTTTTTCAACAGAAAATATTTTTAGGGGAAGGAGAATCGGTCAAAAGATAAAAGAATCAGGGAGGAGGGGAAGGCGTGAAGATGACACTGATGAAGCAAACAATTTCGCTGACAACATTGGCTCAAAAAGCGAAAAAATTTCATTTACCACAAAACCATGGTTTTAAAAAATTAAAGGGTGTTTGGATATGTTTGGGATCAAACATTGGTTTGGATTCTAAAAGTAACTCGGGAGTGTTTGATAGCTTATGAGATAATTATAATTGTTGGGTTCATACTCAAAATTAATCTTATATTGACTTTGTTCAAAATATTTTCGTCCACTGCTAATATAAATATACCCTTAACATGAGTTATTCTACTTTTCATTAAAAAGGTGAGTTTAACCGAGTTCATTAGTTGACTCAGCAAGCCAATTTGCAATTTTGATAACAATAGAAGAGTTGATTTTTTTTCTTTTGATAAAAATGGACAAGTTGATTTTGATAAAGAAAAAGAAACCTAAATAGGATCAAAAATATGTGGGATGTGTGCAAAATGGCTTATTCTTCATGTTACGAAACAGCCCTCCAAAATCCCAAAAAACAAATTTCCCTTCGCATTGATTACTGGAGAATTATTGTAAATCACCAAAGTCACAAATTAGCAACTATGAGGACTTTTAAAATTCAATATTTATATAAAGCATATTTGTCAATCAAATTACTAGTATTTACTATCCACATAACACAAATTTATAATTCAAAAGATATTTAATATTATTTATCACTGAAACAATATAAATTTACAAATGACATAATGAGTATTTACTAGTGATTCATACAATTAATAGATTTATAAATTTAAGGAGGTGTTTGAA
This sequence comes from Neltuma alba, assembly GCF_004799145.2. NCBI lineage: Eukaryota > Viridiplantae > Streptophyta > Magnoliopsida > Fabales > Fabaceae > Neltuma > Neltuma alba. The sequence continues at coordinate 70,374 of NW_021636506.1, forward strand.
TGAAACCAAATTATGGCTTGGAGAATAGCTTCTGGAGAATAGATTTTGGGGAGAATAGATTTTGGAAAGAATATATTTTGTAAAAAATTGATTCTGAGAAGTGAGAGTGCTTGGATAGTTGTTATCAGAATCACTTTTTATATATACAAATTACTAAAAAAAACATAAGTTAATATGATAATTATATAAAAGATAGATTTTATGATATATTTTAATTTGAAGGAATAAAATTTTTAATAATATATTTTTTACCAACATAATTAATAATACATACGATAATGTAATTAATAAATAATTAATATATGTATAAATGTTTATAAGATATAAGATTAAATATGTTTATAAAAAAAATAATTGAGAAATGTTAAAGTCATATTATTGTTGAGATCTACTCTGACAGGCACAATTATACTCTCCAATTTGAGCCAGGAGCAGAATGGATTCACTTCTCCTGAAATCATAGTTTTGGCTCAAACCATGGTTTCAAATTATTGGCCCAAAATTGATGCTGTTTGGGTGACATCCCACCTAAACCATGGTTTTGAGGGCCACCCAAACAGACCTGCTCTTAAGCATATTTTACCCTAATTATTTTAACTGATAACACTTTTATCTCTTTTCTTTCTTAGAAAAATATACAAAAAAATAAAATTATCCACACTCGCGCGCGCTTTTACAACTGAGACCTTCCATTTTTCTTGCATATTCAAGTTTTTACCAATATATGCAGTTTAATTAAGGTTGAGAGGCACATTATAAACAAATCAAACCAATTAAATAACTAATTAATAACTCGCATGATACCATTATATTTTATCTCAATTACAAAAATCTCTTCTCTATTTTGAAAACGTACATAAGCCACCCTTAAAATTAAAATATATGTTATGCATACCTTTCTTCTGTATTGTATTTAAGACCATTAGTTTTGACCTTTAAGGTTTTTTTTTTACCCAAAAAAAGCCTCTTAAAATAATAATTACTTAAACATTTATATTTTCAAAAAATATTTTTTATAAAATCAAAAATAATTCTAATACATGTATTTTTTAAATTTCTAATATGTTATAAAATTCATCAATTTGATTTAAATTATAAAATTTATAACTTTAATTTTCTTATCACATTCATTAAAAATTGCTTATTTTGATTTGTTTGAAATTGCTAAAAACATATTTCGAATACACCATCTTCGTTTATCCCAAAGTACAAACGATATAAATTTGAATTGGTTTATCAATTATTTAAATTTATAATTCAAAATTTTAAATACATTTTTATTACAAAAGTTTATAAACATATTTAGCCAAGTATATATATTTATTGAAAAAATTAGTTAATTTTTCATCAAGTAATTGTTTTCATGTTTTCTTAACTGAATTACTTAAACTTATCCTGAATGAAATTCATGTAATTATAAAAATATAATTTATAAATTTATTAAAATGAGAGGTAAAATAGTAAATAAATAAATTTTAGAAGTCCTAACAGTGTTAACTAATTGAATTAAACTGTAGTTTTTAAAATAAAAAGGAAGTATGTGTGATTGATGCAAATTAGAAAAGTGCTTAGAGAATTTTATTTTTATATACTTATTCCAACATACTTCAAATTAGGTACATACGTGATACTTTAAGTGTTTAAAGTGCTCACTTATTTAATTTAAACCGTCCATTGAATTCGAACGTATATATATGAAAGAAGTCAAGAAAACAGTGAAGATCTAGTGATTTGATTGATGACACTTGAAAATCCTTGACGAACATAATCTCCAAGTTCGTCTTATTTGACTCAGCTTTAAGATTTTCTTCTATTTTTTTTTTTCACTTCATATTCTTGGATGTAGTTATCGTAAGAAATAATCTACGAGGAGGTTATATAGTATTAGAACACCAAATTTCAGTCAAAAACGTTTTAGCTGCCTATAGTCAAAAAGGTTTTAGCTACTTAAGTACGACGTTTTGAATTGTAATATGTGTGAATACGAAAAATAGTTTTAGAAAAGCAAGCTCTAATAATTGAGGTTGACAATGCTCAAATTTAACCTTGTCCAATAGGCATATTAAATAAATAAAGAAAAGAACACCAAATTCAGATTTTTCCCCCCATGAAATGCAAAAGAATCCGTGTGGTAATTTTTTTTTTTACATATAATTAATATCGTTAAACAAGATTTGTATAATGTTGAGTTTGTAGGGGGGAAAAGTGCATTGTTGAGTTTAAGGCGAAGCTAATGGAGGGTAAATCTCTCAACATAATTTATATCATTAATTAAAATGGTCCAAACTGTTCATTTTGTTTTAAAAGAATAAAATTTCCTTTATTCGGCCCAATTATCTTTAGTATCAGTAATATGCATGATATATTGTTTTATAACACTGTGACTTGCGAGTAACTGGTCCCCTTCGTTAGATTGGATTGTAATACATTCTCATCATGAGCATATATATTAAGTTCTTCATTTTCATCCTTGGTAATCATTTTAATAAAAATTAATAAAATCTTAATTGATTGCAGCCCGTAAGAATATAAGATAAGTCTGATAGTTATTACTAAACAATGATAATTCTTATAGTAATGAGTATGATAATGATCTCTCAATTTCAAAATATAAGACACTTTCAAAAAATTAAAATCTAAGTATACTTCAAATAAATACAAGAGAGAAACCATATGGCTGGCAAAAAAAAAAAAAGGAGAGAGAAAAACCATATGATATATTAAAGGAAAAAATTCTATTTTTCTAAACTCCAATTTATTATAGAAAAAAAGCCCCAAAAATAACATTTAAATTTTAAAATTCAAAATAAAAAATTCTGACAAAAATATGTTGTCATTTCATTTTTCAAATATAATCAGTTGCTATTAAAGTATATAGAAAACAAGACTAATTTGAGATTTTGAAATTCAAGTATTATTTATTGGGGCTTTTCCCTTTATTATATTGGAAGGTCCATCATTTAATAGGGGAAAATATACAAAAAAAAAAAGTGTTTTGGTAGAAATTTAATAAGTAAAGCTCTTTTTTGGGCCAAGAATAAGTAAAACTAATATTAAAGAACTTTGTTAATATTTATATCTATTATATTTAAGATTGAACTGAGTAATATAATTTTATTTTCTCGTATATTAATATATCAATACAAAGTCAATGGCCTAATAAATTAGTCCTCCTATTCTTAATATAAAGACTAATAGAAAATTAAATTTGGTCTTAAATATAAAATCTCAATCTATTTAGTCCCTCTTATTTATTCATACTAATCTTATTGATTGTATATGTTAATAGAGTTTGCATGAAAAGGATAATTTCAATCCAAATAATTTAGGAGACTATTTTAAAAAAATTAACACATTTTTTTGAGAAATAATTAATTCATCTATTTTTCTTAATCTACTCAAATTAGTTAAATTGATATTATATTAAGAGTAAAGGTAAGCCATAATTTTGTGGAGTGAGAGCTAAGTCCCTTATAAGTGAGCATGTGAGTTCAATCCTGTTCAAAACCGTTAATATCTGGTTTTTTTTTATTTTTTAAAATATAATATATCAATACAAAATAATAAAAAAATCTTATGAACTCTTATATAGGCCAAAAAAAAAAACAGTCTGCAAGGATTCTTATTTCTCTTTATAATCCATTTGATTTTTTTTTGGCCAATTATAATCCATTTGATAAGACATTATACTTGTCCCAAAATCCAAGACCTAAATTTCTTCGGAACTGTCGAAATCAAAGCAACACAGTAACCGATCACGACCAGGAAAGCGGGAACGCAAGTGGAATGAGAATATATGGCTTTTGTTCTTTGGAATTTCTATTCTCAAATCTCAAGTCACGCGCGCATATATATATATAGAGAGAGAGAGAGAGGGAGAGGGAGAGGGAGAGGGAGAGGGAGAGAGAATTTTTTTTAATAACCATATCTTTCACGATAAACACATTTTATAACTTTTTCATAATTATCTAACATGTGATACTATTGAATTATTTAAATTTAAGTATTGTTGTGTTTTGAGTAAGAGATAATTCCCACAATGTTTGTTTTTCTATTTTCATTGATAATTTAAATCCAAAATTTTACTTTGAAATTAAACATAAATTTCCTTCAAGCGGGCCTACTGATTTGTTTTTCTTGGTCTTATGCATACATCTTATCACTATAATTATATTGATATTGAATTGTTGAATATTGAATTGAGGTTTGGTCCACTTGCCATAATATAATGTTCGTTGTTCTCGCTTTTTATAAAGTAGCATTATTATCTTTTGTGATCTTCTTATTACTTCGACCTTTATCCAAAACCCCAAAATATATGCTTCTTTAATTTCCTTTTTTTTTTTCTTGGCTCTCATTTATCACAGATAGACCCTCAAAAGAAAACAAAGGTTATTAAATTAGGGAACTTTGTTTGGTAAAAGCAGTTAATGTTAATAAAAATCCAAATTATTAACACTTAATTATAGGTTACATGATGAAGGTTCATATCCACATGCATGAACCAAACTCGGCTGTATAAATATATATATATATATATATATATATATGTTTGGTTTGCTATTTCTAGAGTTCCTGCCTTTTTTTATTCTTTATGTTCCAATACCAACTTTCATAACTTAAATTATATATTATTTGTGTCTTAATCATGTCCAACATTTGGGTGCATTCTAATATTGAATATGTGTGTCTGTATGTATGCACATGTATATTTGTTTGTGTACTCATATTTGGAAAAATGTGATTTGGAGTTTGGTCTTAAATAAATTCTGGAGATGCTAGGTTTGGGGAATTTTTATGATTTTGGGCCTTTGCTTGTATTCTTGTTACGTCATTGACGCTTAACCCAATTTTTTTTAATATAAAAAATGTATTATTGATTTTTTGACTTTATACATGATTTTATTTTTCTTCCATGCTTCCCTACAATAATATGTCGTTTTAATTTTCTATCTCTAATACCGTGAGTTTTAATAACAAAAAGACTAACATTTAAATTTTAAATATTAATAAAACATTATTAAATGTTAATATTGTAAGTTTAATTTTTCAAAATAATAATGATTGTTAAAAAAATAATCATTTGAAGCTAAATAAGGTTTGGCCAAAAAAAAAAAACTAAGGCTAGAGGGTTGAAAAATTACTTTATAAAATTAAGAGTCTAACTTTTACATTATATAAAATTAGAAGAACAAACACTATGAAAAATTAACTTATAGCAGTGACAAAAGTCATTTGAGCTAACATCAGAAGGTTTCCATGTTAACGTCTATCAATTATTTTATTTAAAAAAGAATTTGAGATTTAGGGGGTGTTTGGAACATTCCAGGATATTTTGCTTTTCTGTAAATAAAGATAAACTTATTCACATATTTACTTTTTATATCACAAAATTACTTTTAAAATTATGGTTCGTGTTTTTTACACTGAAGCACTCCTTTATTGATAAAAAAAAATCTAGGAAAAATCAGTTGTTCAGAAAATTATTGATGTAAAAAGAACCTAAATAAGAGTATTGATATTTTATATACACAAAATTTGTAGGATATTGATGCTTTTTATACATAAAATTTTTTTAGGTTCACAAATAAAATTTTTAATGGCAAGTTTTCTTTTCATATTTTTTTCTAAATTTAATTTGTGTTAGGGATTGTTGAATTAATCATTTAATTGTCATATTCTCCCATGCCTGAGAAGCCGGGTGGGCGATGGCATAATTATGGGTTCTGCCAAGGCTGCCGCATAGCTGACGCATGAGCTTTCCACTCGCAAGTTGCTTCCTTCCTTTCAAATTTCAACGATTCACATAATTTTTAGGTTTTGTCTTTCCCTATTTCTTTTATTTTACTACGAAAATTTCTAATTAAAAATACTCCATCGTTCTTAAATGTATAGTTTGTTAAGGAGTTGATTTTAATCCTAAATGTAAGATCTTAATTTATTTTATTTCTCATATTTATTATTTTTATCCAAATTTATTTATTTAGCTTATAAACTAAAATTAGGCATGAATATTTTAAGATATCATGTTATATTTGTTAGAATTAAGTAATTTATTTATCTTCTTCAATCCTTTTAAAAGTAACTCTTATATTAATAATCAAGATACTGAAAATCAGATTGATCATTGAATCGGTTAAAGCAGTGGGTCATATTGGAATCAGCTCGGGGGTCAAACCAGTGAGAAATAAAAAACAATAAAAAATAATTTAAATTTTTATTAAGAACTACAGATCAATTTAATATCTTAAATCACTAATAAATTAATCATATAATCATATAATTACAAATTAAACTCCTAATATCATACTACTAAAATAACTAAATATTTATCTCCAAAAAACAAATCAAAATAGACATATAATAAAAAATATATTTCTTCCTACAGTCATTTAATCACTAAATCCTAATTATCAACAACTTTAAAAACAAAACCATCAAAATAGTTTTTTTATTTTTTATTTTAAAAAAAGGCAACTAGGTTAACCAACCAAATTGGTTGGGTTACTTGGATTATTACTTGGTTACCCCGGTTGATCCGGGTGACACCGAGTCAATTCAACTGTAGTTTTAATTTTCAACTAAACTGATCACCATACTAGTTTGCTGGTTTCTGAACTGAACCAATTAATCCGGTCTAGTTTCAATATTATGTTAATATTCGTGGGAGTATTAATTAGTATTATTCCCTTCTGAGAAATCAAAAGCTTGCATTTTGGGGGAAAAAAATGAAGTCAAATTAAGATGATTTTTTTCCCTAAACGAATTGGGGGCAAATTACATAATATAAGGATTCCATCTTTTCGAAGATACATAATAAATTCACTAAATTTCTTTTTCTTTTAATCGCTATAAAATATCTAAAAGTAGTGTTGTTGTGTCCCTACCAAAAGGAAAAAAAACACAAGTATTGTTATGGTTTCACACTGAAGTGCAAGTCAAGGCCTAAAAACATTAGAAAAAGTATAGGAAAAGCAGTAAACAAAAAATTTGTGGCAAAACACAAATCGAACACTTCAACTTCAACATGGAAAATGTCATCACAATGTTATCCATTCATTTAAAATCTGATAATGTCAGAATTCATATTTCAAAGATTAGATTCAACCTAAAGTTTCTTAATCAATCAACAACCGTCCAAACAGACAAAACCCCCCAACAAACATAAATTTACAACTTGAGTGAATCCAATTCTCGTGAAAGAGAGGTTGCTTCGGTGAGAGTCGCGATCATTATATTTGAATGAGATCCCGAACTCAAGTCTGATGTTGACATATTTTTGCGTTTGGATGATATAACGTACAAAAGAGAATCCAATTCTCTTCGCTTCGTATTCATTCCAGTTAGTAAGTCTACCGATAGAATTTGTGCCCCGATCTAAAGCAATTGTTACTACCTTGGATTTTGAAAATGACATTAATAATATTTTTAGATAATGTAACCCTGTTAGAATTTAAAATATTTATTAGATTTCTTAATATGTATGTACAATTGTAAAATAATGATTGTTGTGAAACGGGTGAAGTAAAACACAATAATTATTATCTAACTTCCAATTTTGAATAAATTAAAAATTGGTTGGCAAAAAAAAAAAAGAATAAATTAAAAATTGATCATTTTAATTGTCTGATTCCCTCTCTTCCGTTGAAGAGTCTATCAGTTGGCGGTTCGAGGAATATGCGGTCTGATATTCATTCCCTCCATTTCAAAACGATTCCTACTTTATTTATAGTTTTGGTTTTATTCCAAAATAAATGTCATTAAGAAATTTAAACAAATTCTAAGGTCAAGTTGTGAAAATACCAGTAAACTTTTACCTAAAGTGCACTCACCATCATAAGCCTTTTTGAGGTGGACAAATACCTAAGCTGGTGTTATTTTTGCTCTGATTTTGCAAGTTTATAGGTACTTTTGCATTCTCAAAAAAGCTTATGGTAGTGGGTGCATTTTGAGTAAAAGTTTATAGGTATTGGAATGAAAATAATGGGAGATGGAGCTAAACTTAGTATCATTAGATTTTATATATTTGAACAGAGGGGCATTTTAGTCAAATAACATTGAAATTTTCCATAGTATAAATTATTTATTAAATTCTTCCCCTATATATCTGAATAATCTTAAACTAAAATTATTTTGCAATGGACGCATGACAAAGAGCATAATACTTACATCAAGTTTCTTATATTTATTATATCAAGAGCTCCAATCATGCATGATCATATGCCCTATTTTTGAAATATTATCATTTAATTATAAACTCACAAGAAAAAAGGACACGTAGCCATATGTGATTAGAGAATTTGACATAACATAGATTTATGAAACTTGATCTAAGTATTTTTCAATATAAGCATAATTAGGGGGGAAAAAAGCACATGGTAGGTGCTAAGTAACAGAATTTATGTGAGTAAATAATCTTGTAACTTATTGCAGTTGTGAGTTGGCTCATTTTTCAAAGCTTCAATCATGGTGAGTTAACTTAAGATTGATTTTGTTTTTTTTTTTTTTTTGCCTAATTGGAGGTAATTTTATTTCAGATACTGTCAAGTATTAAATATGGGCACACCTCCCGGTAAGGATTCAAACTTTAATTTGCTAAATTCAATCCTCTTGGTCTCTTGGGATCCTGCTAACAATATTTGTTTTTTTGTTTTTTGGCATGGGATTCTAATAACAATAGTTGAATTGAATATACCTCAAGCCGAAAATTTTGGGCCCTCTGTATTTGTCAGGCCCAATGTTCAACAAATCAGATACTTGTGATTATTACATTTGGAAAAATTGTACACGTAGTCATCAATGTCATGAATTTGGAAATTGCAAGCTTCATTTTCAAGGGGAATGAGGTACCCTCCGACAAAATCGGAGACTTTGCAATGGCCGTCTGGTGGTGTAATATAGCTGAAAGAGAATGCAACTACACATAAAATATGACTCATATTTAATGCTTTTTTTTTTTGGTGAGACACCAGGGTATCCTCGGCCTAGTAGGCAAAAGACTCATCCTACGGGGAACTGTCAGGCGGTCACAATGACCGAGCTCTCTTTCCAAACGGATTTTTTTCATACACACCATCTTAAAGATCGAACCTAGAACTAGAGACGCTTAAGGAAATGTAAGCTTTTCGCCACTTGCACCAACCCACTGGTTAATGCTTATTTTTTATTGCACACAGGTATGAGTATGACGATTACTTTTCGACTGGGCTTAGTATCTTCCTGTGCAGGACCATCTTATTTGAGGGATGTCGTTTGCTTGCTTGGTAAATATATCTTACTTGTAGAGCAAAGTGTTTTTTATGCAATTCAAAACAAAATTCATCTCACGTATTTATCTCGTATAGCATAAAATCATTTAAAATAAGATAATTCAAATAATGAAGATTTAAATTTTGGTTCGTTGCTTTATGAGAAACTAGTCTTTTTATTACTAAACCTAGCCTCTTTGTTGCTTTTATTGATTTTACACAATTTAAAGACGCATGCACACAAATATATACCAAACTCGAGTTTAGGACTCCATTGCAAACGTATTAGAACAACTTGCTGTTGACACCCAGCCTCTTTGATGTACCATATTTAATGATTGTTGTTATGTGTGGTATCACATTACATATTTCAAGGTCAGTGTTGAGATGGAGAAAAATAAAATCATCGCTCGAATTGCTTCCTCTCATTATCAAAGCTTTATATTTAGAAATATATTGACGTTAAAAAATAAAACTTTAAAATAAAACAAAATTATCGCTGCTGTTAAACAATAATACAATGTTATTTTGTAATAGACAAATCATACTATATATATATTTTTCGTTTTGACCAAATTGTAATAATATAAATTTTTAATATATAGTTATTTTGTATCTTTAGGTTATTCAGATTTGTTGTTACAATAGTATCACTACTTTAATATTCTTTCCTCCTCAATTTTCCTCTACTATTCTTTAATTCATTTTTCTAATCATCATAGGAATTTGAATGGTTGAAATCTAATATTTTATAGAAATATATCAAAATGTAAAAAAAAAAAGTAAATTTATATTTGTGAACTATCTAATCTAAATTTTGAATAAAAAGAATCTAAATAAAGAGAATAAAGATCTATGATGATGAGAAGGCAATTTGAATGGATATACCCTCTATACGTACATATGATCAACTATTGGACCAATAAGAATATATAGAAAGAGACAGAGGAAAAGTCAATTAATTTAATTTA